>NC_133342.1:46297883-46597883 GCF_030506205.2 Paramisgurnus dabryanus
GTACTCCTCCACTTTGAATAGCATGTTATAATGCTTTCTTAAAAACAAATCATTAATAAAACATTCATTTATAAAAAACATAAGCTGTAAGATGAAAGTGATTATTATGTAAAACATATTTCAATATCATGACATCATTTCATTATTTGTAAAATTGGTTATATGAATAAGGCACACATTAACTTCTTTAGATAGATAAACACATATTAAATCTTTTACTGCAATACTACTTCTAAGCAAACACTTTAATCATTATTAAAAACCATCTGTTAGGAAAGAAACACACACACACACACACACACACACACACACACACACACACACACACACACACACACACACACACACACACACACACACACACACACAGGAGACTCTGTTTCTTCAAGGTTGAGCTGCCCTGCCCCCATTAGGTTATTCTATATGCAACCTTCATTTCATTGGTTAATACAAATTTATCAAAGACAACATCTTATATTTATTACATCAATTATTCAATGATTAATACTGATTAAGTAAGAAATACATTGCACATTTTATCCTGTGAACATTAAAGCATTAGTTAATGAAATAGTTGCCTGTTTGCTTTCCCCCTCAGGCCTCTTTCTTATCTTGATCTATACCAGGCGTAAATTCCTCGCTAATCCTCCTTACAGCACACACACAAAAACTGGTAACTCTCCACTCTCAAACATAAACACCTCATTTCTACATAATAGCTCAGTGCATATATGAAACACACAATGTTTATAGAATAAAATGATCAATTAAAGAAATATAAAAATGGAACAAAATCAATTTCCACAGTCCTTATTTGGACATCTTTGTAACTTTAACACTTTTAGCAATCAGCATGAAATGTAGGCAGTAAATATGTAAAACATAATTATTCAACAACACAACAGTACTCCATTGTTCATGAATTGGTTAAATGCATTCATTAGTTAAACATACTAATTTTCACTTTCTCTAAATATAACATAGTTATAAAGCAAACAACTTGTTTATTGAAACCATCTGTTCTGCGTGTTTTCTCTTCAGGGCTTTGTTCCTACCCCCAACTGGAACAGCCTTTCAACTTTACACACAGACATTTACTCACATATCTCAGCACATAAAGCATAATGGCACATATCAATTATAACATGACATACTGATTAATAAAACAACATAAAAATCCCACAATTCCCTCTCTTGACCTCTGAAAGAGGTCACACATTTTCTTCTCCATCCTCCAGGTTCTGTAGGCCTAATAGCGGCATGCTGTATTTGGGTGGATTTTCTTTTTTCTCTATTGCAGACACTATCAGTCTGTTACACAGGGATCTCCATTGTTTATGCCAAATATTATGGTGACTATAATTGCAGTTATAACTCCTACGGCCCACAGAACCTTCCAATTTGCATATAGCTTCATCTCTGTGGAAAAAATACACTTATGCCTATTGGCTAATACTCAAATAACAATCGTAAATTCAAAAAGGAAAAGAAAAATGAAATATGAAATCAATACTATAGAATTGTATAAGAAACTTAAGAAATTCAAAGGTCAAAATTCAAAGGTCAATATGGTATGTAGTTACCCAGGTTATAATGAATATATGGTAATTGTGATATTCAGGTCTCTAAACACTTCTGTCAGGATTTCCAGCACTTT
The DNA here is from genome assembly GCF_030506205.2 of Paramisgurnus dabryanus. Lineage (NCBI taxonomy): Eukaryota > Metazoa > Chordata > Actinopteri > Cypriniformes > Cobitidae > Paramisgurnus > Paramisgurnus dabryanus. The sequence continues at coordinate 46,299,541 of NC_133342.1, forward strand.
GTGGAAATCCAATTTATCTAAGCCACACCCCAGCCGGGGAGTGGATACACTTGTTATGTTTTCTTTCTCACACCACTCTCTCATACATCTGAGGCTGTAGGTAAAATTCTCATATGTTGGTAAATCAGTACAATTTTGTTTTGTTATTAAATGAAAAATCAATCTGCCGTCGTCCTCGTGGGTAACTGCACATTCACCTGTGTGTTTGTTCTGTCTTACAACCTTTTGTGTACCGTACTTCGCTTTGAATTGTACGGCTATACCTGCTCCATAGGCACAATCTGCACTCACACAGTGTGCTAGGGGTTCTGTTGCTGGGCTAGAAAAAATGTCACCTTTTTAATGCACAATTTTACAGAGTGTTTGTTGACTTTGTTGTTGGTGTTGTGTGAGTGTTACCACTGATGTGTTACCACTTCCTGTTTGTCCTCTCTGTATTCCAGCTGATTCACTTTCACTTTCAACACTTTCCCTCTCTTGGACCTGAGTCCTCAGGTCCACACCTGTGTCTGTTAGAAACCCAAACATCATTTTTAACAGCTGGGTCGTTCTCACAATTTCGTTGTGTGGTAGCCTGTCAGGAAAAATGTTCAATCATAGCAGTTAGTTTGTCAGATGAAACGTCATGTGTTAGAGGCAGGATGGGATCCTGCACCAGGGCATGCCTTGGACCTGGAAACTGTCGACCTGTAAGCAATTCAAAGGGTGTGAAACCAGAAATCCTGTTAACAGAAGAGCGAATAGACATTAATGCAATTGGTAATGCGTCAAGCCATGTTATTTTTGTCTGTGCACATAGTTTTTCAAGTCAAGTTTTAATGTCAAAGTCAGGTTCATTATTTCATCTTTGCTCTAACATTGGGGTGATAAGCAGCCCCGAAACTATATGTCAATTCCAGTGCGTGTTTGTCAATTTTGTCAGATCTAACTTTGTCTTGGGAAACCATGGTTGGGGATATAAGTGGTTTATTAGGCAGTTGACAACAGCCACGTCATTAGGTACCTTCACAGCCTGTAGTATGTGTCAGGCTTTGCTAGCATTTACTATAGGCCGGCCTTTCCTGGTTTCAAACCCACCTATCTGCCATATGGCAGTTCCATATATACTGCACCAATCACATATGCAGATTCACTATAAACAATCACCCTCTCTTCACCAGTGTAGTGCAAGGCTTTGATAACAGCTGTCATTTCAGCTCTCTGTGCTGACCGTTTACCTTTCAATCTACCACTCAGTCGTGTTACAAAATCACCCACAACTTGCTCAACCACAGCAAAGCCTGCCTTCAATGTGCCATCTGCTGCTCTGAAACAACAACCATCTGTAAACAGTGTGATTAACGGTGGGGTAGTTGTCAGTGGTACCGCGAACAAACCATCTCTCAATTTATTTGCTTTTTCAGTCAATGGTATTACAATTATAATTAATTACAATAATAATAATTTGTATTTCAGTCAATGGTATGCAGTCATGTGGCTCACCCTCAGTGATTAGATCTGCCATGTGAACACCTTCATGCACATATATGATGTCTGGGCTGGCAATTTCCTTAAATACAAAGTTTGTTACAATAATCAGTTATTTTTCTATTGTCACAGCTTTTCTTGTTTACCTTTTATAGTGTTCTATGGTGTTCTTTTTTCTTTTTCAATTTATTTCTTTTATCTATTTTAATTTCCTTTCTGCCATAGCTGTTCTATGCCATATATATTTGCTTTTTAGCTCAGTACCATCAGTGGAATTCTGACTTCCTCTGTAGATACCAAATTCAATTATGCATTTCTTCCTGTCAGATTAATAGGAGTCTGATTTGATTTCAGAACAGGTAGTCACACCTAACAACAAAGTTCTTGATCAGCCTTTAAATGTGTCTAGCTGATTTTCTCATAAAGATTGTCTGTGTCCCTATAGTAACAAGGTCTTTACTAAACATTGAACGGCTGTTTACTCTTTCCCCTTTTTCACTCAAAGGCCCGTATGAAGATGAAAAAGTTCAGTGTCCAGTGAAATATTGTCCAGTTTCTCTTGCCTCCAAGAACATTATTATCTTTGTTAGTCTTTCTGGATTCCACTCAGTCTTTTTGGTGTTTCATCCTTGTAAATGTCTCTGACCATATGCAGTGCCCCCTTCACCGCTTGAGTTCAAGTATAGTCCCATTCAAATAGAATGTGCTTTCAGTCCAGTTTATGAGTTACTCCTCTCTTTGCAACTCCAACACTTTGATGTCACACACAGTTTTTCATTGTCTGTTTCTTGCCAGCTTTTTAGTCACTTTCTTGAATGTCAAAGGATGAGAGCTTTCAGCCTTTCAAGGTTTAACTTAACCCATTGCAAAATATTGCCTTTCAATTTAAAATGAAATTTATCTTGTGACCACCTTCCACCATCAGATGAAGACTCCTCTTCATTTTGTTAAATCTTTTTGTCCTTTATACAATTTATCTGTGTCATTCACCTTTTAACAATTTTCTGTCCTTTTTCAATTGTTCATCTTCATTTCCACATTTAATAACTTGGTCTCTACTCTTTTCTGTAATTTGTTGTTTTTCTTTCAAAGCTTCGCCTCTGTCTTTCTGCTAGATTTTGCTTAATCCCATTTATGGTTTTAACAGACTCAATATATCACAGACACACTACATTTTCACACAAATAAAATCTACATCTACATTCAATTCACCGCTATTGATTTGAAAAACAGGCTGTTTCATTGGGGCTTTGGCTTTCTCATAAGGAGTAGGTGTGTGCAAGGAGGGGTAGATCGATTTCACTGGGGGTGGAGCTGGAGGAGGAGCCGTAGGTGTCACACTTGAGTCTGGCTGACTGTTTCCTTGTTTAACTTCCTTTGGCTTTGCAGCTGCACCACTGTCAACTTCCCCTAACTAATGCAACCTCTTTCTGTCTTTTCTTAACATCTTTAGGATCAGTTTGGGCCATCATTAATTGAATTATTTTTAGCCATGGCACATACACCGGTGAACACACATAGTCATCACACTCTTTCTGAAATTCAGCCATAATATATATCAACGTTCAATACACGGTACAAATACTATTACAATACAATTTCTCAGACAAAACCACAACAATAACAGTAAGACGTCAATTTTCTTTTCCAGTATTCGTAGGCCTTACACCTCACGGGCTGCTGTACACCCCCTACGGCTACAACCGAGTCGGTATTTTATAACACCTAATGTATTAAAGGAATCCTCAACCTTATATTTAATTCTGTTAACTTACACCGCCATTAACAGTATTCGTAGGAATTTCACCTAACGGGCCTTTCACCCAAATTGGTACTTTATAGCGCCTAATGCACTAATGGCCTCCAACCATAAATTACAATATATAACCCTTAAATTTAATACTGTACTCAATTAGATGGTTCCTGGGCCCTCCACCCCTTGGTTTCTCAACCCCCTACGGGCTTCAACCCGAGTTGGTATTTTATAACGCCTAATGCGTTAAAGGAATCCTCAACCTTTTATTTAACAAAAAAAAATTCAAAGATTTCAAAAAGTTTTTCACTCTGATCAATTCTTATTGTTTAAATAATTAATTTCAGTTCGGAGCTCATTATCAACACAATTAATTTGGTATATCCAAATAGCAGAATTCGATACAACAGGTTTCTGCTTACCTCTATTTTAGAAGACCGGTCTTTTGTGTTGAAATGGAGCCCTCCCTTACTCTGGTTTCTTCAATGTGAAACCCTCCTTCCTCTCACTCTTTCCTTTCCCTCCACAAAACGTCGGCGGTCACCAATTGTTGGACTTTAAGGCGTCCATTGCGTGTTCATAATTTAGAGGAAAGGCAAAAGATACAAATATCTAAGTTCAAATATTTATTGATCAGATATGAAAAAGTTTAACAGCGCTGGGTCCTCTCAAGTAGCGAACAACCAGCTCAGGAAGTAACATGCTTATTTATAAAATATGTGACGTCGATCTTTCTTCAGAAAATCTCCACCCACAAAGGCCGTTCCCCTCGTCCATCTGACTCCATCACCACACCCAATTTTAGCCTGTAGGCAAAGATGGACACACATAGACAAAGAAAAACAAACTGTTCTCCTCTCATCCCTGGGAGCACTGCAGTTCCTCTCCAGTACTCCTCCACTTATTTTTCCTCGGATAAAAGCCCGGGGTTTTTTTTTCTCCTAGGGGGTTTTTCACCCCGGGGAGGCAGCCTTTTTGGGCTTTACCTAGCTTCCTCTTCTATACGTTGCTTTAGTAATACGTGCAATTATAATATTGAGTCATAGCCGCAGCAAATTTAACTGCTCATGCTATCATGTATTCTGTTGTGCTATCTGTCGTTTTCTGTGCTTTTCACTGCTTCTATTTATGTAAAGCTGCTTTGAAACAATTGACTTTTGTGAAAAGCGCTATATAAATAAAATTGAATTGAATTGAATTGAATTGAATAGCATGTTATAATGCTTTCTTAAAAACAAATCATTAATAAAACATTCATTTATAAAAAACATAAGCTGTAAGATGAAAGTGATTATTATGTAAAACATATTTCAATATCATGACATCATTTCATTATTTGTAAAATTGGTTATATGAATAAGGCACACATTAACTTCTTTAGATAGATAAACACATATTAAATCTTTTACTGCAATACTACTTCTAAGCAAACACTTTAATCATTATTAAAAACCATCTGTTAGGAAAGAATACACACACACACACACACACACACACACACACACACACACACACACACACACACACACACACACACACACACACACACACACAGGAGACTCTGTTTCTTCAAGGTTGAGCTGCCCTGCCCCCATTAGGTTATTCTATATGCAACCTTCATTTCATTGGTTAATACAAATTTATCAAAGACAACATCTTATATTTATTACATCAATTATTCAATGATTAATACTGATTAAGTAAGAAATACATTGCACATTTTATCCTGTGAACATTAAAGCATTAGTTAATGAAATAGTTGCCTGTTTGCTTTCCCCCTCAGGCCTCTTTCTTATCTTGATCTATACCAGGCGTAAATTCCTCGCTAATCCTCCTTACAGCACACACACAAAAACTGGTAACTCTCCACTCTCAAACATAAACACCTCATTTCTACATAATAGCTCAGTGCATATATGAAACACACAATGTTTATAGAATAAAATGATCAATTAAAGAAATATAAAAATGGAACAAAATCAATTTCCACAGTCCTTATTTGGACATCTTTGTAACTTTAACACTTTTAGCAATCAGCATGAAATGTAGGCAGTAAATATGTAAAACATAATTATTCAACAACACAACAGTACTCCATTGTTCATGAATTGGTTAAATGCATTCATTAGTTAAACATACTAATTTTCACTTTCTCTAAATATAACATAGTTATAAAGCAAACAACTTGTTTATTGAAACCATCTGTTCTGCGTGTTTTCTCTTCAGGGCTTTGTTCCTACCCCCAACTGGAACAGCCTTTCAACTTTACACACAGACATTTACTCACATATCTCAGCACAGAAAGCATAATGGCACATATCAATTATAACATGACAACATGATTAATAAAACAACATAAAAATCCCACAAGGGTTAATGGTGCCACGTGGTGATCAACAGTAAAAATGACTAATTTTACCTCTTTGCAAAAGGAAAAACCACAAAGAATCAAGAATGCATGATAATAAGGTGTCATGGCTCTAAAAATCAAAAAATGTCATTATAATGGAAGTCAATTGGGCAAAAATGGCCACAAACCATAAATGAGGGAGAAAAAAAGAAAATCTGATGCTGCACAAAAACTAAACATGCATCAAAGGCAATGTTTTTACCAATCTTTGGCATGCCCAAGACTGGGAAAAAGGTGAAAAAAATCCAGTCCACAATCACTTTTTATTTTGAAAATAAGTCACTTTGTGTTTTTTTCCTCAAATCAGTGGCATCACTTATGAGCTTGGCAATTAAAGAGTTAAAATCATGAAATTTTTGGAAACATTTGGTAGTTTTGATAAGTACTGAGGTTGATTAACAGATTTATGCAAAACAATTTGGAAAATTTACAGCCGTTTAATTTAGTGGCCATTTTTGGCCACTAACAACACGAAAGGGTAGTGAAATGGAACAATGCACAAGGGTTAATGCTTTAAAAAAAAAAAATCATGACGCTGTCCAAGTGCTGAAACGTGCGGAGAGCCGCTTGGAAATTCTTTATCTCCTGTTTGTTACAAATAAAGTATTTTTAGAGTACAAACCTTTTCTTACATACTTGTAAATTATTTTTGTATTATATTCGATAGCCATACATTTACATCAATTAAAAGCTTGCTATTTTTACTTCCATGACTAAAAGAAAACTGGTTTTAAAGTTTTTAATAAAAAAATTTCATTTTCAAGTGAAAAACAACACAATTATTTAACATTAATCGTAAACTGGGGATCTTCTTTCTCCTCTTAGTTTTTCTTCTTTCTCCGCTTTTACTAAGTCCGTCATCTAAATAGGGATTAGACATAGCGCCAGCGCAACTGGCTTTTAAAGGGGATGAGAGCTGACACTCTCATTGGTTTATTGCACGTTCCGCCCAAAACACACCCATTACTCATTAAAAGAATAGGACCAACCCTTTTTGACCGTGCACTCGGCGCACAAACCGTTTTTCCTGTCGTTAAATTAGCAAAAGTGGATTCGGACACGCCCATTTAGACCGTGCGCTGTGCGCTTTAGACAGTGCGGTTAGATCGTTATAGGGCCCACTATCTTTCAGTTTCCCTAGACACATTATTATCACTATGATCCCTAACAAATCCTCTAGCCAACATTTAAGCTTTTCCTTTATCAGTGTCTGCTTAATAATTCCCTTCATGCTTTTTTTAACTAGAAGAGTTTGATTTCTATATATTCTACCATTTTTCTTATTGTTTCCCACACTTTGTGCTTTTTTATTTAAAGGCACACCGCGGAACTTTTTGGCCACTTTTCGGTTACGTCATGCTGTCACGTCACATAAAACACGTCAGACGTCGAGGCAGATTGTCCTGCCAGCCCGACGTCATTGCCATAGAAACAGTGAAGATAATCTGGAAAACGGCTACAGGATGCACAGATCGGATCTAAACAGTTGTGATACACAATGTGGACAGTGAGTCAGTCAAATTAGATATGCACCAAAATCAGATTTGGACTGAAAGTGTGAACAAGGTAGTCTTGATAGAGAGGCTGCAAACAGCAGGGAGCGTGTTACACTTCATGTGTTGATGGTTTCAAAGAAGCGAAAAAATCTTTATCATTAGATGAACTGTTGGCCAACTCCTTAGTGTGGTCCAAAGGCTCCAGAATAAATAACATTTAAATTAAACTGGCCATCAGCGCAATTCAATTGGTTTGATAGAGCAAGTGAAAATATATATCTAAAATAGAAGTACTTTTTGACTGTAAATAAAAATGTAAGGAGTAAAAAGTACTTTTTTCTCAACCTCTTGAAAAGCACCCCCATTCTGGCCCAAAACCATGAAAATACCTACTTTCACTAAAAGGGCTGTTTTTACTAAACCATTTATAGTATAAGCATAACTGTGGTATCATTAGATAGAAGACACTTTGAGCTTCGTTTTTCATGTTTCAAAATTATTTTAAAATAAAAATTTAAAAAGTTAGAGAGGCTGAAGTACATTGTAATAATTTATTTTTGCATAACATCTTTTTTAACACAAAAAATCTTAATGATAAACATATTTGTGAAACCTAGAAATGCAATGAGGCCAAAGCCACAAGCCATATTTCACGTTTGAAGTCAATAGACCAAAAAATGAGGTTCTTGCAAGAGTTTTTGTAAGACTAGTGCCTTTTCTAAGTGCCAGTCAGCCACAAAATAAAAGTCTTTTGTTTACATGCATACACGTTCGTTCTTTTTATCGTTTATCCTTATATAAGCGTATAAAATGCCGTATCCACACCAGGAAATAAAGCTTCACACAAAGATCATTGAATTTCGTTATCTAATTGGCTACACGTTCTGTCTATCAATATTTTCCATGAAGTCATTGGAGGAACGCGCGAGTCAGATGACGTCACGATATTTGACAGCGCTGTTTGGATATTATGTATTATACTCCCGCCTACTTTTACAAACAAGTTTGACCGCTGGTTTTGAACGCGAGTGTAATCTCATATACAAGTGTTACGATGTAAATAGTCCTCAGATTGTATATTATAATCTATTACAAGACGTGCATGTGAAATCTGATGTAAACAATGGAAAATATATCTATATTTCACGGATTATACGCATTTGTGGACAAAAATGGTCATTGGATGTACTTTGTTGGAGAGTTTTTATGGGTTATTCACACATCTGAAACAGACTGGATTCAATTCGCGTTCCTTATACCAGCACAAAGGTAAGGAGTCAGTTTATATTATGCATGTTGTCATCTGGACTTCTGTAACAAAATACTATATTTATGATGCTAGAGCATTTGTATCTCAAAACGGACACCATACACTGATGCTAAACCCTAAGACCTTTTAAACGATGTATAGTAGTGTTATTATTATTGTTGTAAAAACCTTTTCTGCATGAACACTTAAAAAATGAATTGCATTAAATAGTTTGCCACCGTTTGCCACTGAACCTGCATTAATGACGACAGTGGGGCTTCCGGCCTTAGTCAAACAGTTTGGCACGTATGGTTGGGTTGCGATTTTGGTGCTTTCGTGTGTCTTGTGAATAGTATGCCATACCGACCCGTTTGCCACTGAACCTGCATTAACGACGACAGTGGGGCCTCCAGCCTTAGTCAAACGGTTCGGCATGTATGGTCGGGTTGCGTTTTTCGCGCTTTCGTGTGTCTTTTGAATAGTATGCCATACAGACACGTTTGCCACTGAACCTGCATTAACGACGACAGTGGGGCTTCCCGGCCCTAGTCAAACGGGTTAGCACGTATGGTCGGGTTGCGATGTTTGGCGTTTTCTCGTGGTCTTGTAAATGGTATACAATATAGACCCGTTTGCCACTGAACCTGCATTAACGACGACAGTGGGGCTTTAGGCCTTAGTCAAACGGGTCGTCAGGTTTCATTTTCTCTTAAAGATCGGAAGGTGACCCTTATTTACCATATATACCTTCACATTGGGCCCCCAATTTGCTAAATCCTCAACTGTGGATAATATAATTATGCCGCAATAGTTAGTCTGTCTGGAACTAAGCTGAGTTAAACCACAACACTGTGTGACACTTCAACATATGAACGGCCGCTATGCTAATACGATTTTGTTTTTCTCTCCCTGTCTTGTCCTCGACCCCGAGGACAACGAGACAAACAGACCCAGTCCCGGTAGATGTGAAAGTCGGCACACCTCTGATCTACTGGCCGTCCTTCAACGTGATGCCCAGCTGATGCCTGACCAACGATCACCGGCAGAACCCGCTTAATCTCTACTAAATCTCCTTATCCGTTCTCCCAAGGGTTTTTCCCTCCTAGGACTAATTTTTCCTTGGATAAAAGCCCGGGGTTTTTTTCTCCTAGGGGGTTTTTCACCCCGGGGAGGCAGCCTTTTTGGGCTTTACTTAGCTTCCTCTTCTAGACGTTACTTTAGTAATACGTTCGCTTATAATATTGAGTCATAGCCGCATCAAATTTAACTGCTTATTAGGGCTGGGACAACGCGTCGACGTAATCGACGACGTCGACGCAAAAAATACGTAGACGCAAAATATGCGCATCAATTAGTCAGACCCAAAAAGACGGCGCCTTTGAGTAGTAGCAACGCGAGTGGCTCCAGTCCACGTCAGCTTCGCAGCAAGTGTGAGCAGTGCGTAAGCGGCGCATGTTTTTTCAGCACCCATGTTAACAAACATGCACCCTGACGCATGAGGAGCGCGAGCTCGCGGCTCTGTAGCAACAGTGCTGCAATCGTTTCTGCTGCGCTGCTCAAGCTCATTTAAAGTGAAAGTGCTTTGTTTATGGTTTAAATGCTCGTGGATTGATGCAAAAGAGTGTCATTTTACCATAAAATCATGAATGTGATGCCAAGTGTGTTTTAAACAGAGCAATTTAACAAAAAGCAATGAAATATGTAAAAACACACTGTTGCCAGAAGACTGCGTTTTCATTCACTCTCTGTACAGCAGTAAATGAGTCCTCATCTATCTTAATAAACTTAAGAGAAAGAGATTTAATAATGTATGTGCTTCTTAAGTCTAATTGTGTTTATATCTGTCATTACATGGACTAGAACAGCACGAAAACAATGTGGATTAAACAAATCAAGTTATAAAAATAACACTGTGTGACCATCAAAAAGCACATTGAAGAGGTTTTGCTCATAAATGCATGCAAAATAAAGTCATTTGAACTTGAGATTTTTATACTGTTACTAAACAGCACAGAATGAGCTGCAAACGCTTTATGAAATGCTACCTCTGACTAAGAATGCATTATTTTGCACTTGTATAGTCTTTTTTATTTTGAAATTTCAAGAGCAATCAACATATATTGAAATGTTTACATTCAGATATGTAAATCAACATGTATAAATTGCTATTACTTAATTAATGGGGAGATAATCGATAATCGAATCGAAGTCGAATCGAACTGATAAAATGAATCGTTAGATTAATCGATGCATCGAAAAAAGAATCGCTAGATTAATCGTTTAAAAAATTATCGTTTATCCCAGCCCTACTGCTTATGCTATCATGTATTTTGTTGTGCTATCTGTCGTTTTTCTGTGCTTTTCACTGCTTCTATTTATGTAAAGCTGCTTTGAAACAATTGACTTTTGTGAAAAGCGCTATATAAATAAAATTGAATTGAATTGATTTGAATTGTTTGTACACAGTAGGCTATATATATATGTATAAGTATGTAATTAAGTAAAAGTAAAAGTATTGATTTTTAATTGTACTCAAGTAAAGTAAAAATCCCCAAAAATAATACTTAAGTACAGTAATCAAGTAAAATTACTGAAGTACACCTCTGGCCACTAGGGGGCGCTAGACATGTATTTTTCAAGCCTAGCGCCCCTAGAGGCCACAAGCACCGCAGCACTGTCGCAAAGGAAAAGAACTGGCCAACCTTAAAACTAAACTAAACCTTTAAAAACTAAACGCTAAACGATCAACATTTTGAGGCATCAGGTAGAAACGCAGTCATGTTACAACTTTCTGATGAGGAACTCGTGGCAGAAGCCATTTCTCAATCTGAAGGTTGCAGCCTCCGGATGTCGTATTTCTAAGCTGCATACGTCATCAAGAGTCTTATTTCAGAATATTAACAATTATAAAGTTGACTATTATACTTAGTTAATCGTAAATTGTTGCAGTATGCTTATGATTTGCGAATGTAATGCTCAGTTTACCTTAATAAACCAGGCTTGATGACGTACCTGTATGCAGCCTGCATATTTGACCTCCGGAGGCTGCAGCCTTCCAATTGAGAAACGACCAGAAGTATTTCCTTGCCTTTTTCGAAACAAATATTGTTGCATCTTCCCTCTCTCCCTCGCCACCAGGATTTTCCGCAATGGCGCTCGTTTTTCCTCTCTTTTGTGTGAAAATTGTCGCTCCAAATCCAAGTAAAACGATGTGTTTAGGTCTGCCGCTTTGTAATACGTCACGCGAGTGACAGCGGAACGCAGCAAATGAGGAAGAGAGAAACGCTCGGATCTGATTGGTGAATAAATAGGGATTGGTGAATGAATAGGGTTTGGTTTTACACTGTGTGAGTTTGAGCAAGTTTGACTGATATAGCATCCTGGATTGTAATGTAAATACCATAGACAGTAAAAGAAAGGTAAATACGTGAACACGTGAATGCAGCATCTGAATACAGGGAACTATATGCAAGATAATCACCGTCATTTATAAAGAAGATCGCATTTATGTATGAATCAAGATCGTGAGTTTATATTAAAAATGGCCTTAAAGGGGAATCAAACCCGGGTCGCCCATGTCATATGTCCGTGACACTAACACGGTGCCACAGAGTCACGTTGCCTCCAGCAAAATTCACGTCAAAAAAAATTGTGTGGAGGAAGTGACGATAGCCGTAAAGCAGTCGAATTTTATAGTTTTTTTTTGTGCTCTGGTTACTACCCGAAACCCTAAGTTTTAAAGTATGAGTAAAAGCGATACAGACCCCGTCAGGCTATGGTAGACATGTCATTCTACCTATTTAAAGTCGATATACTATCACAAGGGTCTTGAAAATTTATTATGAATGTTGAAAAATTACATACTAGTTTATAAGCCCACATCATCTTCAGAACCACTTTAGTACTTTTTAACAGAAGTGATTTAAAACGCAACATAATCAGCACTGAACTGAACACCTGAACAGCAGTGATTTACAAAGTCAGCCCAGTTGGCCTTGAAATTCACAAGGGATCAATCTACTTGCTCTGGTCTTGAACAAGGCATGGGTTTCCATTTAATCCATCAATGCTTCCTTACAAGTATGCTGCTATAAGCTTCCCCTTAAATTGTCAAATGATTAGGTTGTTGAAAACACCATGAGAACACTTGCCAAAGTGCTTTGAAATTGGATACAGAACAAGAGAGTTTTTAAAATGTAGATTTTAATTAAGACAAGTAAACATAATGCATGTACAAGCAGAGCAAAGCAGCTGAAGACACAGTTCTAGGAGACCAAAACAACTTTAAATAAAACTTAAAAAACTCATGAAAGAATCAATCTACTTGCTTTGTGAAGATAAGAGAAACTGCATGCCAGAGGCCTGCCATGAAAACATTGGAGAACAAAATGAATTGTAGAAGCTGCCATGTTTAACTTGCCCATGATCACTTGCCCTAATGTGATTCGAAGCCCAGGTCTACCACATGGGAAGTAGATGTTCTACCACACAGCCACAGAGGTCTTACTGCCAGCCAGCCCACAAACATAGAGTTGAGGCTAGTAGAATCAGCCCAAATGTGGTTCATTACAAAGACAAATTAAACAGCCATTCTAAAGTCTGTGATTTACTGAAACATTTGCACTACCTGGTAATTGGACCCAGGAGCTAACAGTTTGTTACTTTTTTCAGTAACAAGGTTGTCAAAGCTCCCTGTGTGAAACTGGCAACTTGGTTATGGTATTAACTGTCTACAAACGGGTTGGTATGTATGGTCGGGTTGCGTTTTTCGCGCTTTCGTGTGTCTTATGAATAGTATGCCATACAGACCCGTTTGCCACTGAATCTGCATTAACGACGACAGTGGGGCCTCCAGCCTTAGTCAAACGGGTTGGCACGTATGGTCGGGTTGCGATTTTAGCGCTAACGTAAGTCTTATGAATAGTATGCCATACAGACCCGTTTGCCACTGAACCTGCATTAACGACGACAGTGGGGCCTCCAGCCTTAGTCAAACGGGTTGGTATGTATGGTCGGGTTGCGTTTTTCGCGCTTTCATGTGTCTTGTAAATAGTATGCCATACATACCCGTTTGCCACTGAACCTGCATTAACGACGACAGTGGGGCTTCCGGCCTTAGTCAAACGGGTTAGCACGTATGGTCGGGTTGCGATGTTTTGGCGTTTTCGCCTGGTCCTGTAAATTGCATACAATATAGACCCGTTTGCCACTGAACCTGCATTAACGACGACAGTGGGGCTTTAGGCCTTAGTCAAACGGGTCGTCTGGTTTCATTTTCTCTTAAAGATCGGAAGGTGACCCTTATTTACCATATATACCCTCGCATTGGGCCCCCAATTTGCTAAATCCTAAACTGTAGATAATATAATTATGCCGCAATAGTTAGTCTGTCTGGAACGAAGCTGAGTTAAACCACATCACTGTGTGACACTTCAATACATATGAACGGCCGCTACGCTAATACGATTTTGTTTTTCTCTCCCTGTCTCGTCCTCGACCCGAGGACAACGAGACAAACAGACCCAGTCCCGGTAGATGTGAAAGTCGGCACACCTCTGATCTACTGGCCGTCCTTCAACGTGATGCCCAGCTGATGCCTGACCAACGATCACCGGCAGAACCCGCTTAATCTCTGCTAAATCTCCTTATCCGTTCTCCCAAGGGATTTTCCCTCCTAGGACTTATTTTTCCTCGGATAAAAGCACGGGGTTTTTTTTTCTCCTAGGGGGTTTTTCACCCCGGGGAGGCAGCCTTTTTTTGGGCTTTACTTAGCTTCCTCTTCTAGACGTTGCTTTAGTAATACGTGCACTTATAATATTGAGTCATAGCCGCAGCAAATTTATTTTGTATTTTGTTGTGCTATCTGTCGTTTTTCTGTGCTTTTCACTGCTTCTATTTATGTAAAGCTGCTTTGAAACAATTGACTTTTGTGAAAAGCGCTATATAAATAAAATTGAATTGAATTACAAGCAGACTAGTCATTGGTTCAGTCAGGAAAATGGTAATCAAGCCTGTGCTGTTTTTGTGGTCTCTGTCCTAAGGATAGAATTCTACCAATGCATTAGGGGACCACAATAACTGCACAGACAGTTAGAAACTTAGTAGATATTCAAAGTAGATGTTTGTTGAGAGCAGTAGTAAGATTATTGCTTATTTAACAGCAGTTTTAAGGGAACTTGTATAGAAGGGCAGATTAACATACTAGTTTATAAGCCCACATCATCTTAAAGACCACTTTAGTACTTTTTAACAGGAGTGATTTAAAACACAACCTAATCAGCACTGAACTGAACACCTGAACAGCAGTGATTTACAAAGTCAGCCCAGTTGGCCATGAAATTCACAAGAGATCAATCTACTTGCTCTGGTCTTGAACAAGGCATGGGTTTCCATTTAATCCATCAATGCTTCCTTACAAGTATGCTGCTATAAGCTTCCCCTTAAATTGTCAAATGATTAGGTTGTTGAAAACACTATGAGAACACTTGCCAAAGTGCTTTGAAATTGGATACAGAACAAGAGAGTTTTTAAAAAGTAGATTTTAATTAAGACAAGTAAACATAATGCATGTACAAGCAGAGCAAAGCAGCTGAAGACAGTTCTAGGAGACCAAAACAACTTTAAATAAAACTTAAAAAACTCATGAAAGAATCAATCTACTTGCTTTGTGAAGATAAGAGAAACTGCATGCCAGAGGCCTGCCATGAAAACATTGGAGAACGAAATGAATTGTGGAAGCTACCATGTTTAACTTGCCATGCTCACTGGCCCTAATGGGATTTGAAACCCAGATCTACCGCATGGGAAGCGGATGTTCTACCACTGAGCCACAGAGGTCTTACTGCCAGCCAGCCCACAAACATAGAGTTGAGGCTAGTAGAATCAGCCCAAAAGTGGTTCATTACAAAGACAGATTAAACAGCCTTTCTAAAGTATGTGATTTACTGAAACATTTGCACTACCTGGTAATTGGACCCAGGAGGTAGCAGTTTGTTACTTTGTTCAGTAACAAGGTTGTCAAAGCTCCCTGTGTGAAACTGGCATCTTGGTTATGGTATTACAAGCAGACTGGTCATTGGTTCAGTTAGGAAAATGATAATCAAGCCTGTGCTGTTTTTGTCGTCTCTGTCCTAAGGATAGAATTCTACCAATGCATTAGGGGACCACAAAAACTGCACAGACAGTTAGAAACTCAGTAGATATTCAAACTAGATGTTTGTTGAGAGCAGTAGTAAGATTATTGCTTATTTAACAGCAGTTTTAAGGGAACCTGTATAGAAGGGCAGATTAACATACTAGTTTATAAGACCACATCATCTTAAAGACCACTTTAGTACTTTTTAACAGGAGTGATTTAAAACGCATCCTAATCAGCACTGAACTGAACACCTGAACAGCAGTGATTTACAAAGTCAGCCCAGTTTGCCTTGAAATTCACAAGTGATCAATCTACTTGCTCTGGTCTTGAACAAGGCATGGGTTTCCATTTAATCCATCAATGCTTCCTTACAAGTATGCTGCTATATTTCCTTAGATTGTCAAATGATTAGGTTGTTGAAAACACTATGAGAACACATGCCAAAGTGCTTTGAAATTGGATACAGAACAAGAGAGTTTTTAAAATTTAGATTTTAATTAAGACAAGTAAACATAATGCTTGTACAAGCAGAGCAAAACAGCTGAAGACACAGTTCTAGGAGACCAAAACAACTTTAAATAAAACTTAAAAAACTCATGAAAGAATCAATCTACTTGCTTTGTGAAGATAAGAGAAACTGCATGCCAAAGGCCTGCCATGAAAACATTGGAGAACAAAATGAATTGTAGAAGCTACCATGTTTAACTTGCCCATGATCACTTGCCCTAACGGGATTCAAAGCCCAGGTCTACTGCATGGGAAGCGGATGTTCTACCACTCAGCCACAAAGGTCATACTGCCAGCCAGCCCACAAACATAGAGTTGAGGCTAGTAGAATCAGCCCAATGTGATTCATTACAAAGACAGATTAAACAGCCTTTCTAAAGTCTGTGATTTACTGAAACATTTGCACTACCTGGTAATTGGACCCAGGAGGTAGCAGTTTGTTACTTTGATCAGTAACAAGGTTGTCAAAGCTCCCTGTGTGAAACTGGCATCTTGGTTATGGTATTACAAGCAGACTGGTCATTGGTTCAGTTAGGAAAATGGTAATCAAGCCTGTGCTGTTTTTGTGGTCTCTGTCCTAAGGATAGAATTCTACCAATGCATTAGGGGACCACAAAAACTGCACAGACAGTTAGAAACTCAGTAGATATTCAAACTAGATGTTTGTTGAGAGCAGTAGTAAGATTATTGCTTATTTAACAGCAGTTTTAAGGGAACCTGTATAGAAGGGCAGATTAACATACTAGTTTATAAGCCCACATCATCTTAAAGACCACTTTAGTACTTTTTAACAGGAGTGATTTAAAACGTATCCTAATCAGCACTGAACTGAACACCTGAACAGCAGTGATTTACAAAGTCAGCCCAGTTGGCCTTGAAATTCACAAGAGATCAATCTACTTGCTCTGGTCTTGAACAAGGCATGGGTTTCCATTTAATCCATCAATGCTTCCTTACAAGTATGCTGCTATAAGCTTCCCCTTAAATTGTCAAATGATTAGGTTGTTGAAAACACTATGAGAACACTTGCCAAAGTGCTTTGAAATTGGATACAGAACAAGAGAGTTTTTAAAAAGTAGATTTTAATTAAGACAAGTAAACATAATGCATGTACAAGCAGAGCAAAGCAGCTGAAGACAGTTCTAGGAGACCAAAACAACTTTAAATAAAACTTAAAAAACTCATGAAAGAATCAATCTACTTGCTTTGTGAAGATAAGAGAAACTGCATGCCAGAGGCCTGCCATGAAAACATTGGAGAACGAAATGAATTGTGGAAGCTACCATGTTTAACTTGCCATGCTCACTGGCCCTAATGGGATTTGAAACCCAGATCTACCGCATGGGAAGCGGATGTTCTACCACTGAGCCACAGAGGTCTTACTGCCAGCCAGCCCACAAACATAGAGTTGAGGCTAGTAGAATCAGCCCAAAAGTGGTTCATTACAAAGACAGATTAAACAGCCTTTCTAAAGTATGTGATTTACTGAAACATTTGCACTACCTGGTAATTGGACCCAGGAGGTAGCAGTTTGTTACTTTGTTCAGTAACAAGGTTGTCAAAGCTCCCTGTGTGAAACTGGCATCTTGGTTATGGTATTACAAGCAGACTGGTCATTGGTTCAGTTAGGAAAATGATAATCAAGCCTGTGCTGTTTTTGTCGTCTCTGTCCTAAGGATAGAATTCTACCAATGCATTAGGGGACCACAAAAACTGCACAGACAGTTAGAAACTCAGTAGATATTCAAACTAGATGTTTGTTGAGAGCAGTAGTAAGATTATTGCTTATTTAACAGCAGTTTTAAGGGAACCTGTATAGAAGGGCAGATTAACATACTAGTTTATAAGACCACATCATCTTAAAGACCACTTTAGTACTTTTTAACAGGAGTGATTTAAAACGCATCCTAATCAGCACTGAACTGAACACCTGAACAGCAGTGATTTACAAAGTCAGCCCAGTTTGCCTTGAAATTCACAAGTGATCAATCTACTTGCTCTGGTCTTGAACAAGGCATGGGTTTCCATTTAATCCATCAATGCTTCCTTACAAGTATGCTGCTATATTTCCTTAGATTGTCAAATGATTAGGTTGTTGAAAACACTATGAGAACACATGCCAAAGTGCTTTGAAATTGGATACAGAACAAGAGAGTTTTTAAAATTTAGATTTTAATTAAGACAAGTAAACATAATGCTTGTACAAGCAGAGCAAAACAGCTGAAGACACAGTTCTAGGAGACCAAAACAACTTTAAATAAAACTTAAAAAACTCATGAAAGAATCAATCTACTTGCTTTGTGAAGATAAGAGAAACTGCATGCCAAAGGCCTGCCATGAAAACATTGGAGAACAAAATGAATTGTAGAAGCTACCATGTTTAACTTGCCCATGATCACTTGCCCTAACGGGATTCAAAGCCCAGGTCTACTGCATGGGAAGCGGATGTTCTACCACTCAGCCACAAAGGTCATACTGCCAGCCAGCCCACAAACATAGAGTTGAGGCTAGTAGAATCAGCCCAATGTGATTCATTACAAAGACAGATTAAACAGCCTTTCTAAAGTCTGTGATTTACTGAAACATTTGCACTACCTGGTAATTGGACCCAGGAGGTAGCAGTTTGTTACTTTGATCAGTAACAAGGTTGTCAAAGCTCCCTGTGTGAAACTGGCATCTTGGTTATGGTATTACAAGCAGACTGGTCATTGGTTCAGTTAGGAAAATGGTAATCAAGCCTGTGCTGTTTTTGTGGTCTCTGTCCTAAGGATAGAATTCTACCAATGCATTAGGGGACCACAAAAACTGCACAGACAGTTAGAAACTCAGTAGATATTCAAACTAGATGTTTGTTGAGAGCAGTAGTAAGATTATTGCTTATTTAACAGCAGTTTTAAGGGAACCTGTATAGAAGGGCAGATTAACATACTAGTTTATAAGCCCACATCATCTTAAAGACCACTTTAGTACTTTTTAACAGGAGTGATTAAAAACGTATCCTAATCAGCACTGAACTGAACACCTGAACAGCAGTGATTTACAAAGTCAGCCCAGTTGGCCTTGAAATTCACAAGAGATCAATCTACTTGCTCTGGTCTTGAACAAGGCATGGGTTTCCATTTAATCCATCAATGCTTCCTTACAAGTATGCTGCTATAAGCTTCCCCTTAAATTGTCAAATGATTAGGTTGTTGAAAACACTATGAGAACACTTGCCAAAGTGCTTTGAAATTGGATACAGAATAAGAGAGTTTTTAAAATGTAGATTTTAATTAAGACAAGTAAACATAATGCATGTACAAGCAGAGCAAAGCAGCTGAAGACACAGTTCTAGGAGACCAAAACAAATTTAAATAAAACTTAAAAAACTCATGAAAGAATCAATCTTCTTGCTTTGTGAAGATAAGAGAAACTGCATGCCAGAGGCCTGCCATGAAAACATTGGAGAACGAAATGAATTGTGGAAGCTACCATGTTTAATTTGCCATGCTCACTGGCCCTAATGGGATTCGAAGCCCAGGTCTACCGCATGGGCAGCGGATGTTCTACCACTAAGCCACAGAGGTCTTACTGCCAGCCAGCCCACAAACATAGAGTTGAGGCTAGTAGAATCAGCCCAATGTGGTTCATTACTAAGACAGATTAAACAGCCATTCTTAAGTCTGTGATATACTGAAACATTTGCACTACCTGGTAATTGGACCCAGGAGCTAGCAGTTTGTTACTTTGTTCAGTAACAAGGTTGTCAAAGCTCCCTGTGTGAAACTGGCATCTTGGTTATGGTATTACAAGCAGACTGGTCATTGGTTCAGATAGGAAAATGGTAATCAAGCCTGTGCTGTTTTTGTGGTCTCTGTCCTAAGGATAGAATTCTACCAATGCATTAGGGGACCACAATAACTGCACAGACAGTTAGAAACTCAGTAGATATTCAAACTAGATGTTTGTTGAGAGCAGTAGTAAGATTATTGCTTATTTAACAGCAGTTTTAAAGGAACCTGTATAGAAGGGCAAATTAACATACTAGTTTATAAACCCACATCATCTTAAAGACCACTTTAGTACTTTTTAACAGGAGTGATTTAAAACGCAACCTAATCAGCACTGAACTGAACACCTGAACAGCAGTGATTTACAAAGTCAGCCCAGTTGGCCTTGAAATTCACAAGGGATCAATCTACTTGCTCTGGTCTTGAACAAGGCATGGGTTTCCATTTAATCCATCAATGCTTCCTTACAAGTATGCTGCTATAAGCTCCCCCTTAAATTGTCAAATGATTAGGTTGTTGAAAACACTATGAGAACACTTGCCAAAGTGCTTTGAAATTGGATACAGAACAAGAGAGTTTTTAAAATGTAGATTTTAATTAAGACAAGTAAACATAATGCTTGTACAAGCAGAGCAAAGCAGCTGAAGACACAGTTCTAGGAGACCAAAACAACTTTAAATAAAACTTAAAAAACTCATGAAAGAATCAATCTTCTTGCTTTGTGAAGATAAGAGAAACTGCATGCCAGAGGCCTTCCTTGAAAACATTGGAGAACGAATTGAATAAGCTACCATGTTTAACTTGCCCATGCTCACCAGCCCTAACGGGATTCGAAGCACAGGTCTCCCGCATGGGAAGTTGATGTTCTACCACTGAGCCACAGAAGTCTTACCGCCAGCCGGCCCACAAACATAGAGTTGAGGCTAGTAGAATCATCCCAATGTGGTTCATTACAAAGACAGATTAAACAGCCATTCTAAAGTCTGTGATTTACTGAAACATTTGCACTACCTGGTAATTGGACCCAGGAGGTAGCAGTTTGTTACTTTGTTCAGTAACAAGGTTGTCAAAGCTCCCTGTGTGAAACTGGCATCTTGGTTATGGTATTACAAGCAGACTGGTCATTGGTTCAGATAGGAAAATGGTAATCAAGCCTGTGCTGTTTTTGTGGTCTCTGTCCTAAGGATAGAATTCTACCAATGCATTAGGGGACCACAATAACTGCACAGACAGTTAGAAACTCAGTAGATATTCAAACTAGATGTTTGTTGAGAGCAGTAGTAAGATTATTGCTTATTTAACAGCAGTTTTAAGGGAACCTGTATAGAAAGGCAGATTAACATACTAGTTTATAAGCCCACATCATCTTAAAGACCACCTTAGTACTACAGAATAAGAGAGTTTTTAAAATCTAGATTTTAATTAAGACAAGTAAACATAATGCATGTACAAGCAGAGCAAAGCAGCTGAAGACACAGTTCTAGGAGACCAAAACAAATTTAAATAAAACTTAAAAAACTCATGAAAGAATCAATCTTCTTGCTTTGTGAAGATAAGAGAAACTGCATGCCAGAGGCCTGCCATGAAAACATTGGAGAACGAAATGAATTGTGGAAGCTACCATGTTTAATTTGCCATGCTCACTGGCCCTAATGGGATTCAAAGCCCAGGTCTACCGCATGGGAAGCGGATGTTCTACCACTGAGCCACAGAGGTCTTACTGCCAGCCAGCCCACAAACATAGAGTTGAGGCTAGTAGAATCAGCCCAAAAGTGGTTCATTACAAAGACAGATCAAACAGCCATTCTAAAGTCTGTGATTTACTGAAACATTTGCACTACCTGGTAATTGGACCCAGGAGCTAGCAGTTTGTTACTTTGTTCAGTAACAAGGTTGTCAAAGCTCCCTGTGTGAAACTGGCATCTTGGTTATGGTATTACAAGCAGACTGGTCATTGGTTCAGTTAGGAAAATGGTAATCAAGCCTATGCTGTTTTTGTGGTCTCTGTTTTAAGGATAGAATTCTACCAATGCATTAGGGGACCACAATAACTGCACAGACAGTTAGAAACTCAGTTGATATTCAAACTAGATGTTTGTTGAGAGCAGTAGTAAGATTATTGCTTATTTAACAGCAGTTTTAAGGGAACCTGTATAGAAGGGCAGATTAACATACTAGTTTATAAGCCATGGGTCTACCGCATGGGAAGCGGATGTTCTACCACTGAGCCACAGAGGTCTTACTGCCAGCCAGCCCACAAACATAGAGTTGAGGCTAGTAGAATCAGCCCAAAAGTGGTTCATTACAAAGACAGATTAAACAGCCATTCTAAAGTCTGTGATTTACTGAAACATTTGCACTACCTGGTAATTGGACCCAGGAGCTAGCAGTTTGTTACTTTGTTCAGTAACAAGGTTGTCAAAGCTCCCTGTGTGAAACTGGCATCTTGGTTATGGTATTACAAGCAGACTGGTCATTGGTTCAGTTAGGAAAATGGTAATCAAGCCTATGCTGTTTTTGTGGTCTCTGTTCTAAGGATAGAATTCTACCAATGCATTAGGGGACCACAATAACTGCACAGACAGTTAGAAACTCAGTTGATATTCAAACTAGATGTTTGTTGAGAGCAGTAGTAAGATTATTGCTTATTTAACAGCAGTTTTAAGGGAACCTGTATAGAAGGGCAGATTAACATACTAGTTTATAAGCCCACATCATTTTAAAGACCACCTTAGTACTTTTTAACAGGAGTGATTTAAAACGCATCCTAATCAGCACTGAACTGAACACCTGAACAGCAGTGATTTACAAAGTCAGCCCAGTTGGCCTTGAAATTCACAAGAGATCAATCTACTTGCTCTGGTCTTGAACAAGGCATGGGTTTCCATTTAATCCATCAATGCTTCCTTACAAGTATGCTGCTATGAGCTTCCCCTTAAATTGTCAAATGATTAGGTTGTTGAAAACACTATGAGAACACTTGCCAAAGTGCTTTGAAATTGGATACAGAACAAGAGAGTTTTTAAAATGTAGTTTTTAATTAAGACAAGTAAACATAATGCATGTACAAGCAGAGCAAAGCAGCTGAAGACACAGTTCTAGGAGACCAAAACAACTTTAAATAAAACTTAAAAAACTCATGAAAGAATCAATCTACTTGCTTTGTGAAGATAAGAGAAACTGCATGCCAGAGTCCTGCCATGAAAACATTGAAGAACGAAATGATTTGTGGAAGCTACCATGTTTAACTTGCCATGCTCACTGGCCCTAACGGGATTCGAAGCCCAGGTCTACCGCATGGGAAGCTGATGTTCTACCACTGAGCCACAGAGGTCTTATAGTAGTTTTTGTTGGGTAAATTACTGATCATATGCTGTATTAATATTATATTAGGCCTAAGGCCTGTTGTTTCTACACAAGGCTATATGACACCCAGTTAAACTTTCGTTTTCTCAGTTAACTTTCGTTTCCTAATTAAAAGAGTCCAGGTGCTATCCTGCAACTATACCCCGATTGTTCTCGCCACGATTAGTTTGAGAAACAAGGTCGACATAAGCGATAAAAAAGAGGACGCCATTTCAGATTAGTTATCTTTCGTTTTCTCAGTTTCCTAATTAAAAGAGACCAGGTGCTATCCTGCAACTATAGCCCGATTGTTCTCGCCACGATTAGTTTGAGAAACACGGTCAAACAACCAATAAACAAGAGTACGTCATTTTAGATTAGAGAATTCGTCCGGCTGTACTTTGCTACATTAACAAAAAGTTGGTTATGTCAGGGAAAGCCAAGGCCAATCGAAATAATAAACAGAGAACGTCACTTTAAGATTTAAGAAGTCCAGCTGTCATTTAAGATATGAAGAAGGATTCAGCTGCACATAAAACAAACAGATTAATTGTGGCAGACTGAGACCAATGAGAAGAACATACGTCATCTCAGATAAGAAATGTTTGATCTTACTGTATAAAAATGGAGTCAGATGTTGGGAGGGCAGATGATCTTTAAGCACCTCTTTGAGGGGTATTGATTGTCTCACTTTGTTGGCTCGAGCGAATAAAGTAATTTTTGTTTGGCACCTGGAACCTTTGTCTCCTGAGTATTTTTCTTATGAAGATTCAAGCTAAGACTTTTTGCCACAACATAACTTGGTGACCCCGCGACGTGATTGGACAGAGGCTACGGAGTGGAGGGCTGCAGATGGGCAGAGGTCGGCCAGGTCACACAAGGGCGCGCCACTATAGAGGTGAGCATAAATTTACTTGCTTATTCTGTATAGTGCTTGTGTGGTCTGCCGAAGGTAAGCCCTGAGCGGTGTTGATACTCCAGGTCTCTCCAAATTGAACACAGCAATTTGATACATATAATATTAATTATTTGCTTCCATTAAGATAACGATAAAATATTGAATTGAAAAAGCAAAAAAGGGTTCCAGATTCTAAACAGGTGTGCATGTGAGTGCGGGTGTATTTTGGGTCTGAGTGTTACGGCGTTTAGGTAAACGCTTTGGGATCCAGAGCTAGGTAGCTCGAAAAAACCCTGTAGGGACAGGTCACGCAAGAGGCGTGTTGGGTCTGAGTGTTACGGCGTTTAGGTAAACGCTTTGGGATCCAGAGCTAGGTAGCTCGAAAAAAACCCTGTAGGGACAGGTCACGCAAGAGGCGTGTTGGGTCTGAGTGTTACGGCGTTTAGGTAAACGCTTTGGGATCCAGAGCTAGGAAGCTCGAAAAGAACCTGTAGGTACAGGTCACGCAAGAGGCGTGTTGGGTCTGAGTGTTACGGCGTTTAGGTAAACGCTTTGGGATCCAGAGCTAGGTAGCTCGAAAAAACCCTGTAGGGACAGGTCACGCAAGAGGCGTGTTGGGTCTGAGTGTTACGGCGTTTAGGTAAACGCTTTGGGATCCAGAGCTAGGTAGCTCGAAAAAAACCCTGTAGGGACAGGTCACGCAAGAGGCGTGTTGGGTCTGAGTGTTACGGCGTTTAGGTAAACGCTTTGGGATCCAGAGCTAGGAAGCTCGAAAAGAACCTGTAGGTACAGGTCACGCAAGAGGCGTGTTGGGTCTGAGTGTTACGGCGTTTAGGTAAACACTTTGGGATCCAGAGCTAGGTAGCTCGAAAAAACCCTGTAGGGACAGGTCACGCAAGAGGCGTGTTGGGTCTGAGTGTTACGGCGTTTAGGTAAACGCTTTGGGATCCAGAGCTAGGAAGCTCGAAAAGAACCTGTAGGGACAGGTCACGCTAGAGGCGTGTCGGACCTGAGTGATACAGTGCCTTGGGGTCTTTAAAAAAAAAAAAAAGATTTGAGTGTTACGGCATTTTGGGGTCCCACGAGAAACATGAATGTGACGCCACCCTGGGGTCTTGATAAAGATCTGAGTGTTACGGTGCCTTGAGGTTTCAGAACCTGAGTGAAACTGCGTTTTAGGTAAAACGTATTGGGGTTCCAGGGCGTGAGTGAGACCACGGTTTAGATTAATTGTGTTGGCGCCCAGAGCGAAGAGCGCTCATAAATCCTGTAGGCCAGGTGGCCGTAGGTACGGTCTATGTTATTTTGTTGCTTTGTACATTGCTTTTGTCAATCGTTGTAATAATTTGTGGGGAATTGTGTTGAGACAACAATCACTGCCAAAAAAAAGTAATATAGGAAGTTTGAGTGTTCTGTGTGAAGGCCCGGGCCGATGAGAGAGTGTTTTGCATGTCTGTGTCTTATTCAGCGTGGGAAAATGTTTGCCTGCTAGAACTGTGTGTGTGTGAATAGATAAGAACTAAGAGAGCGGAGGAAGAGGGGCTCATTGTGTATGAGAGAGAGAGTGAGAGATTTTTGTGAATGAGAAACTGCTTTGAGTGAAAACGTATGAGATCTCTGTGCCTGTGAGAGATTCATTGTATGTGCCTATATGTGTGTGTGTAAGTGAAGAGATAAGGAGAAAGTGAGGCCTCTGTAAATATACAGTAGATTGTAAATCTGAGTGATTTTATTTTATCTTTAAAAACATAGCTTTTGATCTTATTTTTTCTTATTTTATTTTCGAATTTTATTTTTTCCTTATTAGAATTAATGAAGTAATTGTGGATGATAATAACTTAAAATATAAGAGACGTGTATTTAAAGCAGCAGATAGAGTGTGAAACCTAGATTATAAATGAAACAAGAGATATTAACAATCACTTTTGGAAAGACATTTCACAAAATTTGGCAGTAATACAATACGATAATACAATATTAATAGACTGGTATTTAAGATAAGTAGTGGAAGTAAAAATAAATAAATAAATAATAATAATGAATAAATAAATAATACCAGAATTTGAGAAAAAGCATCCATACGTAACCTGACAAGTAATAATTAGAATTCTTTGTGGAGTGCCAGTGTTGACAGGATATTTAGAAGAAGTTTGCTTATACAACTTTCAGAGATCGAGTAGCTCATGTTCACCTGAAACTATTTTGGAAATTTTATTGTTGAATGCAAAGCTGCTAATTTATTATTTTGTATCGGAAAACATATGAGTTATCACATAATAATAATTATAATAATAAGTAACAATAATAATAACAAATAAATAATACGTGCTTCAGTGATAAGAGTGTATGCACAAATAAGAACAGTGCATTATGAACGTAGGCCTTTGATTGCCTGTGACAGAGAAAGTGTAATAAGAGTATTTGTGGGAGAAGTTGAGGGAGGAACCTTGAAAAAATTAATTTTCCAAACTGACCCATGTCATTAATTCTAATTATGGTGAAGTGTGTTTACAGATAGGACATCCACATCATTGAAAAGGCTGAAATCCAGGTATCCTATCAGCAGGAATTTGAAAATTTCCATCCAAACTAATGGACCAAACATACCAAACACTTGAGGACAAAATGGCCAAAGGATGGGATGTTTAAGGTAACAGTGTGTGAGGACATAGAAGCATTTGTAATTATTACCAACCCTAAAATTAAAACACACGAAGGGACGAGAAAAGATAGAAAGAACTGTTTTCAATTTACTCAGGTGGGAAAACTTTTTGAAATTTGTGAAAAGAGATTTGGGAAATTCTAGAAGATGATGATAATTTATAAATAAATAGATAAAAAGTCACAATGGAAGATAAAAAGAACACTTCCTAACCCACCTCCTTATGAGGGACCTAATAACCATTTACCAATGATTACAGGTGACATACAATTTGAGGAAAGAATAGAGGTAGAGCCAGACCAAAAACAGACCCAAACGCAAACCCCTGCAAATACCCCAATTAGTTTACTGACCCCTACACACACTCCAGCACACTTTCCCATACTCACCCCTGTTAGAGAAATGTCCACTAGCCCAATAGAAAGAACACAGATGGCAAATAAAGATCATAGTCCAGTGCTTAACACATATGATGATGCTGCAAAAGCATTAAAACAGATGATGGTGCCCCCAGAGATACATAACACATATGAGTGCAGTACAGCCAAAGCTTTACATCAGATAACACCCCCAAATTTAGGGAGAGCAGTAAGGCCTAAGTTAAGGATGGACAAATACAGTGATGATACTTTAGAAGAGGCATATGAGACAGATGCATCCTTAGGAGAGAAAGACAATAGGGAGGAAGAATGGATGAAAACACTTCCTTACAACCCCAGCATAAACTGTAGAGTAGGGAACAGACAGGCTGGAGAAACCGGATCAGTGAGAGAGCCTCGCACAAAAGGAAAACTAAAGCAAGTCACTGGCAGCCTCTATCTTGAAGATGAAGAAAGAGAGCGGGAATGTAAAGCATGGGACCGAGCACCTGGGAAACGTTTGACAAGGGCAGCAAGCTGTGTGGATCTAGTGGATTTGTCACAAGAAGACAATGCATGTTTTTCAGGACCAGGAAATGCGTCAGTGTGCCCAATCACGATAAAGAGACAACAAGGACAATATATACCCTGGGCCACCCAGGATATTGATGGACTATGTCTTCCAGAAATACACGAAGGAGCCGGAAAATGGATACAAATTTTTGAGCAAAAGACAACAGGATGTGTCTTGGCCATAGGAGACATTAAAGCCCTGTTGGCGAGGTGTGTGGGAACGAACAAACTGAATGAACTCTTGACCAATGCTGGACTGAGAATCGCAATTGACAATATCAGAACAGATGGAATGGCTTTTGATCCCTACAGAATGAACATGTGGGCAACACTACGCAGAGAATACCCCATGCGGACTGACCCAAAGATGATGAGAGGTGATCCGATTGGAGAAACAGAGAATCCAACAGCATACATGCAGAAACAGCTGAAGCAGTGGCGTGAAGAACTGGAAAAAACCCCAGAAAAAGACTTTGCTTTAGCTGCACCGTTCAGAAATGCAACAGTGGAAGCTGTGCCACCACCAGTTAAAACCAAACTTGAAGATGTGGTCGGACTGAACTCCAAAACACACAAGGAGTTCTGTGATTATGTTTCACATATCGAGCACCACCGAAACGATGAGCTGGAGGCAACAACAGCGGAGAGAGAGATGGAGAGGGGGCTGGCACTTTTACAGCAGGACAACCTTGTGAGCAAAACTAAGAAAAAAGCACAAGCTGTTCTGAAGGAGGAACAATCAGCTCTAAAGGCGCTCATCAACAAACTTGCCCCCACCATCCAGCAAACACAGATAGGAGCACCAGCCCAACCCACTCTGGGAAATGCTCAACAGCAAGCCACTTTCATTGTTATCTGTGAAAAGCCAAAACAGCAAAACAGCAGGAATGGACAAAAACAGCAAGGAGGCAGAGGACAAAGCAGACCAAAAAGATCACGAGAAGGATGCTGGGGCTGTGGACAAATTGGACACATCAGAAGTGAATGTCCGAATAACCCATGGTTATATTAAGATCAACAAAACTAGCAGCAGAACCAACAAGACTGGCAGCCAAACCAGAGACAGTAAGGCCCACCCTAGCAGCAGCAGCAATCACAACAACAATCACAGTGTGGTCCAGTGAATCTGTGGTGTGGGCCAGACCAAAGCTAATAAGGTTGCCCAGAGGATCCTAACGGGAGGGGCCAACGTCCATTGATAACTGACAATCCTGACAACAGATTGTTGACTCTGCAGGTTGAAGTTGAAGGCAAGTCTGAAGCTATGATGACTGACACTGGAGCAACTTCCACATGCGTAAGTCCAAATTATACAACACACCTACACCTGTCTGAAAATGTTGAAAAACAAGCAGGATTTTAAGGAAAAAACCCAGATGACACCTCTGACTGCTCCAGTCTGTCTGTAAGCAAAAGCAAAACAAGTGACTTTAGCAAGATTAGCTTCTGAGCACACCCATTCATTTTTAGAAATAGGTGCCCTATGTAGATTAAAATAGCAGATATCTTGTTCCCCTGATGGAATTTATATAAACAGTAAGGCAGTTAGAAAAATTACAATGATGACACCACAAGTAAACTTATATTGGATAGGAAAATTTAGAATAGAATATATACATGGTAATTACAAAATGGAAAAAGTTTGTGAAGGAGCAAATTAATGAACATAGAAGGTACAATCAGAATTTTTACTGTATTATGATGTATGACCCCTTATGCAGAACAGATCTAGAAAAAGAGTGAATAAATAAGAAGGAAGGATAGAAAGTTCCCCTGATTTCCCCACATATAGAATAGGGCCCCAAGTTACAGCTTCACAGATAGACACTTGATTTAGCGCCCCAAGTTACAGCTTCACAGATAGACACTTGATTTAGCGCCCCAAGTTACAGCTTCACAGATAGACACTTGATTTAATAAAAAAAAAAAAAAACAAAAAAAAAGATTTTTGACTCTATAGCACATGTAACTATTTTGCAGGCAAATAAATTTAGTATTAAGATCTTAGCCATATGATGAAAAAATAAAATAGGGAACGCAGTAAAATTCTATACTGCTCAGTTTGGAAGAGAGGAGAAACAAGAAAGTTGTGCGCACCATGGTTCTGGCAGGAGTAGTTGCAACTGATAAGATACAGAAGAGATGCTCTGGCAGTCATCCCAGAAATACAGGCAGGCCTAACATCAGAAATAGAGCAGCTGATTCAAACTAATTTATGGAAAAGCTAAAACATATGTGAGTTTAACAAAAAAATGCAAAATCCGTAAGAATTAAAATAGAAAACAAGAGTACGGTAACCATTGTGACAGGAAACAATAGAATGTTAGAAGCACTATTGAGGCATTAGGAGTTTTTAGTAGAAACAACAAGCTATTGTAAAGCACCAATATTTTCTGTAGCTAAAGCTTTATTTTTATACATGAAGTATAAAGGAGAAATATAGATGATGAATTTGAAGATTGGCCAGCACACAGCAAGTTCCGGATCCACACACACTGTTAACGAGTATCCCTCCTGAAGTAAAATGTTTAAAATAAATTGACTTATGCTCTGCTTTCTTTAGTATTTAACTGGACGAGAAATGCAGAAACTTCACATTTACCTGAGAAGGTAAACAACTCACTTATTCTAGATCAATGAAAGATTTCCTTTTTAATTATTAAAAACAGATTTGAAAAGATCCAGTGCTGGACAATGCGCTATTCCAATATGTGGATGACCTATTAATTTACTATCCCATGCTGTAGAGATTATAAGAGTATTAAATAAATTATCTGAGGGGGGAGGCACAAAGCCTCTAGAGCTAAATTACAACATTGTTAAACATAGGTTAAATATTTGAGAAGATTAATTGCATATAAGACTGAAATTATGACCCAGCAAATTAGAAGGCATGAATAAGGTTCTTATGCCACAAAGGAAAAAAACATGACAAAGTTTAGCTTTAATAGGATAGAAGATCATTTAACAAAGATTGCATATCCCTAAAATTATTCATAATTCGGTGAAGCAACAAAATTTAAGTGCCTTACTTTCATTTTACAGCATTCATATTATAAAAATGAGACATAACTGTAGCCCCAATTGTGATGAAGATTTCTCACTAGATGATAATGTCTTAACAGAACTAATGGAACAGGGGAAATAAATGTGGGAAAAATTCCATAATAATTGTATCACAATTTGACATTTGGATAAATACAGTATACGTTTTGGCAAAATTGATATGTCAGAAGTTATTTAATCTGTGAGCTACAACGATATTCATAGACAATTTCACAATAGTACAGTTAACTAGGAAGACCTGTAAAAACCAGACTATAACTTTTTCCTGTTACAAACAAAAAACTTTGTTGTAGCTGAATGTTTTTAGATATGTGGGAAAAATGCCTTAAGATATACCCTCCCCAGATATTGAAAATGCTTGTGTGCTAGTTAACTTAGCCCAGGCCATTAGTATTTAAATTTGAAAATTATATAACCTTGTTACGAACCCCTGCTCTTTATTTTTGTGCAGTTTGTGTTTTTCTCTGTCCTAGTAGTGGTTGTCCATTTGGAAGGGGGCAGAAACCAATTATCTATGACGCCTGAGGTATGACTATTCAAGAGCTGTTGTGCCCCCTTACAGAGGATAGCTACCTGTTTGAAAAACCTTTCGTATGTTGGCATTTCTTTTGGTATCAAACAGTGAGTTTGGATTTGTCTAGTTAAACGAGCTCAGAGAAAGTGTGGGTAAGTGAGCTGAACCGGAAGACTTTTTCCTGTGTTTGTTATTTTCTTTCTCGGAAGTTAGGGAAGTTTGAACTCAGGAGATTTTGTTGTTCAGATTAGCTAGCTCACTGTCCTGGCCTTATCTAAGTATTTAGTTTTGACTTTAGGAACATAAAAAAAAAAGATTGATTATCTTTTGCTTCGCCGTAGTGATTTGTTTTTCTGTTTTTGACTAGCTTAATATGTTGGTACCTCAATTGGGTGGTAACAAGCCTGATGAGTATGTTTAGCCCTGACCCCTTTATCATAGAGTAAAAAGAGCATATCAAATTGGCAATTATTTAATGATTGGATAGATTATATTGATCAGCCAAGAGGAATACCAAATGATCTGAATTCCACATTTGGATTTAAGTTCACACTGATTTGGATCTGAATGGATTAATAATCTCTATTACAATTAGAATCAATTTATTAACTATAGTGATGATAAAATGAAGCTGATAGAACAAGTAAGACTTAATGATGATACTGATTTGAAAATTGATAACTGGTTTGCTTTTTTCCTGGGGAGCTTGGCTAACCAAAACCGATATTCTATGTTATATTGCAATTGTTGTTTTTTTTCTTGCTCTTCTGTTGTGTTCTAACTATCTCCAGGTCTGTGGTGACTAAGGCAACTGCCAAGCAGATGGCAGTACAAACAGGACTAAGTGTTCACCAAAGTCCTGATGGCCTAATGCTAAACATACATACTACATCGTTAGTTGACACCACACCACCAGCTGACAATACTTATGAAACTATGGATTAAAATGTTACATTCTTTTGTTTCTTTGTTTTCCATCTTTTTGTGATATGTTTGGTTAGTAAGGGAGCAAGTTTATAATTGTATTTCTTTTATTGTTTTTCAGTATAAGTTACAAATCATTAGTCCTGAGTAGGCAGGAAGTTAGAGAAATTTTGTTTTTAAACTTTGTTTTCATCTTTAATTTCCCCTCTTGTGTGGTGACTGTAGGTCCTGGTGTCTTTTTAGATATAAAATCCAGGGGACAAATTGTCTAGCTCGGCCGCACAACGGGGGACAATGTAAAGATGAGAAATATACCATATAATACACATAGACTCGTATTACCAAACACAGATATCGGAGCACAACTTCACCTCAACGACTACACTAAAGAGTGTCTCAGATAGCGCCCCTGGTGACCGGAAAAGCTAGGGGTTCCTCTGAGAACGAAGGTCCATATAATCGTTGCAATAAAGTCACACACATCAATCACCATTATATTATTAAAAGTAGATTGTCTAGATATTTTGACTACTGATATACTACACTACTGAATTGTTACTGCTGTATTACACTACTGTTGTATCTCTATACCTGCACTGAGAACATCTTTAATTAATCAATATATTTACTACTGATCATGATTACTGGCTTATTTTGATTGATATATTTTCTTTCAGCATTCTTTAGTAATGATAAGTCTTACACATTTTAAAATTACTGAATTTGATTTTACATGTGTCTTTCTTTTTCTTAATTACAAATAATGAGATACTAATTGTTTTTGAACATTTTAATTTTTGGGTTCCTTTAGTATGTACAGGGTCCAAGAATCTTTTTTCCTTCTTTTAAGCTAATATACTCAATTAAACAAACAAGAATGGTGCCATTTTGGGAAGGTTTTTGATTCTTGTTCCCTTAAGGGAGTGAGTGCTGCATCTTAACTGCGTCTGTGTTAGGATCTGCATGGAACTTTTGATCCATGAAAGCTCTTAGCTAGTATAACATCATGTGCGACAACGTTCTGCTGCAGCACTCTCATTATGTGATGTTTTCTTAAAGGTACCCCCTCATGTTTGATGGACTCAGGAGTCCATAAGGGGGGAATATATAGTAGTTTTTGTTGGGTAAATTACTGATCATATGCTGTATTAATATTATATTAGGCCTAAGGCCTGTTGTTTCTACACAAGGCTATATGACACCCAGTTAAACTTTCGTTTTCTCAGTTAACTTTCGTTTCCTAATTAAAAGAGTCCAGGTGCTATCCTGCAACTATACCCCGATTGTTCTCGCCACGATTAGTTTGAGAAACAAGGTCGACATAAGCGATAAAAAAGAGGACGCCATTTCAGATTAGTTATCTTTCGTTTTCTCAGTTTCCTAATTAAAAGAGACCAGGTGCTATCCTGCAACTCTAGCCCGATTGTTCTCGCCACGATTAGTTTGAGAAACAAGGTCAAACAACCAATAAACAAGAGTACGTCATTTTAGATTAGAGAATTCGTCCGGCTGTACTTTGCTACATTAACAAAAAGTTGGTTATGTCAGGGAAAGCCAAGGCCAATCGAAATAATAAACAGAGAACGTCACTTTAAGATTTAAGAAGTCCAGCTGTCATTTAAGATATGAAGAAGGATTCAGCTGCACATAAAACAAACAGATTAATTGTGGCAGACTGAGACCAATGAGAAGAACATACGTCATCTCAGATAAGAAGTGTTTGATCTTACTGTATAAAAATGGAGTCAGATTGGGAGGGCAGATGATCTTTGAGCACCTCTTTGAGGGGTATTGATTGTCTCACTTTGTTGGCTCGAGCGAATAAAGTAATTTTTGTTTGGCACCTGGAACCTTTGTCTCCTGAGTATTTTTCTTATGAAGATTCAAGCTAAGACTTTTTGCCACAACAGTCTTACTGCCAGCCAGCCCACAAACATAGAGTTGAGGCTAGTAGAATCAGCCCAATGTGGTTCATTACAAAGACGGATTAAACAGCCATTCTAAAGTCTGTGATTTACTGAAACATTTGCACTACCTGGTAATTGGACCCAGGAGCTAGAAGTTTGTTACTTTGTTCAGTAACAAGGTTATCAAAGCTCCCTGTGTGAAACTGGCATCTTGGTTATGGTATTACAAGCAGACTGGTCATTGGTTCAGTTAGGAAAATGGTAATCAAGCCTGTGCTGTTTTTGTGGTCTCTGTTCTAAGGATAGAATTCTACCAATGCATTAGGGGACCACAATAACTGCACAGACAGTTAGAAACTCAGTTGATATTCAAACTAGATGTTTGTTGAGAGCAGTAGTAAGATTATTGCTTATTTAACAGCAGTTTTAAGGGAACCTGTAAAGAAGGGCAGATTAACATACTAGTTTATAAGCCCACATCATCTTAAAGACCACTTTAGTACTTTTTAAAAGGAGTGATTTAAAACGCATCCTAATCAGCACTGAACTGAACACCTGAACAGCAGTGATTTACAAAGTCAGCCCAGTTGGCCTTGAAATTCACAAGAGATCAATCTACTTGCTCTGGTCTTGAACAAGGCATGGGTTTCCATTTAATCCATCAATGCTTCCTTACAAGTATGCTGCTATAAGCTTCCCCTTAAATTGTCAAATGATTAGGTTGTTGAAAACACTATGAGAACACTTGCAAAAGTGCTTTGAAATTGGATACAGAACAAGAGAGTTTTTAAAATTTAGATTTTAATTAAGACAAGTAACCATAATGCATGTACAAGCAGAGCAAAGCAGCTGAAGACACAGTTCTAGGAGACCAAAACAACTTTAAATAAAACTTAAAAAAACTCATGAAACAATCAATCTACTTGTTTTGTGAAGATAAGAGAAACTGCATGCCAGAGGCCTGCCATGAAAACATTGGAGAACGATATGAATTGCAGAAGCAACCATGTTCAACTTGCCATGCTCACTGGCCCTAACAGGATTCGAAGCCCAGGTCTACAGCATGAGGAGCGGATGTTCTACCACTGAGCCACAGAGGTCTTCAGCCAGCCAGCCCACAAACATAGAGTTGAGGCTAGTAGAATCAGCCCAAAAGTGGTTCATTACAAAGACAGATTAAACAGCCATTCTAAAGTCTGTGATTTACTGAAACATTTGCACTACCTGGTAATTGGACCCAGGAGCTAGCAGTTTGTTACTTTGTGCAGTAACAAGGTTATCAAAGCTCCCTGTGTGAAACTGGCATCTTGGTTATGGCATTACAAGCAGACTGGTCATTGGTTCAGTTAGGAAAATGGTAATCAAGCCTGTGCTGTTTTTGTGGTCTCTGTCCTAAGGATAGAATTCTACCAATGCATTAGGGGACCACAATAACTGCACAGACAGTTAGAAACTCAGTTGATATTCAAACTAGATGTTTGTTGAGAGCAGTAGTAAGATTATTGCTTATTTAACAGCAGTTTTGATAGCCTGGTTAGCCAGACCTACATCAAGATGTAAGGTCTGGCAACTCTTCACACAAACGGCTCAATGCAAGGGGCGGGATATAAGGTTGTCCCTCAAAATGCCTCTGCACGCAATAGGATAGCGCTATGACCAATCAGAGCAACAAAGAAGGTGACGTAGTTACCGTAACCAGTCGGCAAAACTCCAAACACATCTTTCTTGCTTAAAAAGGACTTCAGTAGGGTTATTTGCTCTTCTCTCAAAGAAAAACATAAGTCCTCCAGAGTCGCGGCCAAAGCCGCTTCAAAAGAAAGCTGTTCGCCATCAGCAGCAGCCATTCTTTGTTTTCAAGTAGGACCCGTTGCAGCTCTGTCATCATCATGTTAAGCCCGCCCCACAGACGCTACACACGATGTGATTGGCCTGACCAAATTTTGGTTTTTGGAGCTGTTAAGTGTATTGTGAGTGCCTAGACTAAACCCTGGCAGCAAATATATTTTGCGGCCGCTAGGGTGGGTCTAGATTTCTAGGCTACAGTTTTAAGGGAACCTGTATAGAAGGGCAGATTAACATACTAGTTTATAAGCCCACATCATCTTAAAGATCACTTTAGTACTTTTTAAAAGGAGTGATTT
The DNA here is from genome assembly GCF_030506205.2 of Paramisgurnus dabryanus. Classification (NCBI taxonomy): domain Eukaryota; kingdom Metazoa; phylum Chordata; class Actinopteri; order Cypriniformes; family Cobitidae; genus Paramisgurnus; species Paramisgurnus dabryanus. The sequence continues at coordinate 46,335,720 of NC_133342.1, forward strand.
AAAACGCATCTTAATCAGCACTGAACTGAACACCTGAACAGCAGTGATTTACAAAGTCAGCCCAGTTGGCATTGAAATTCACAAGAGATCAATCTACTTGCTCTGGTCTTGAACAAGGCATGGGTTTCCATTTAATCCATCAATGCTTCCTTACAAGTATGCTCCTATAAGCTTCCCCTTAAATTGTCAAATGATTAGGTTGTTGAAAACACTATGAGAACACATGCCAAAGTGCTTTGAAATTGGATACAGAACAAGAGAGTTTTTAAAATTTAGATTTTAATTAAGACAAGTAAACATAATGCATGTACAAGCAGAGCAAAGCAGCTGAAGACACAGTTCTAGGAGACCAAAACAACTTTAAATAAAACTTAAAAAACTCATGAAAGAATCAATCTACTTGTTTTGTGAAGATAAGAGAAACTGCATGCAAGAGGCCTGCCATGAAAACATTGGAGAACGAAATGAATTGTGGAAGCTACCATGTTTAACTTGCCATGCTCAATGGCCCTAACGGGAATCGAAGCTCAGGTCTACCGCATGGGAAGTGGATGCTCTACCACTGAACCACAGAGGTCTTACTGCCAGCCAGCCCACAAACATAGAGTTGAGGCTAGTAGAATCAGCCCAAAAGTGGTTCATTACAAAGACAGATTAAACAGCCATTCTAAAGTCTGTGATTTACTGAAACATTTGCACTACCTGGTAATTGGACCCATGAGCTAGCAGTTTGTTACTTTGTTCAGTAACAAGGTTGTCAAAGCTCCCTGTGTGAAACTGGCATCTTGGTTATGGCATTACAAAGCAGACTGGTCATTGGTTCAGTTAGGAAAATGGTAATCAAGCCTGTGCTGTTTTTGTGGTCTCTGTCCTAAGGATAGAACTCTAACAATGCATTAGGGGACCACAATAACTGCACAGACAGTTAGAAACTCAGTTGATATTCAAACTAGATGTTTGTTGAGAGCAGTAGTAACATTATTGCTTATTTAACAGCAGTTTTAAGGGAACCTGTAAAGAAGGGCAGATTAACATACTAGTTTATAAGCCCACATCATCTTAAAGACCACTTTAGTACTTTTTAAAAGGAGTGATTTAAAACGCATCCTAATCAGCACTGAACTGAACACCTGAACAGCAGTGATTTACAAAGTCAGCCCAGTTGGCCTTGAAATTCACAAGAGATCAATCTACTTGCTCTGGTCTTGAACAAGGCATGGGTTTCCATTTAATCCATCAATGCTTCCTTACAAGTATGCTGCTATAAGCTTTCCCTTAAATTGTCAAATGATTAGGTTGTTGAAAACACTATGAGAACACTTGCCAAAGTGCTTTGAAATTGGATACAGAACAAGAGAGTTTTTAAAATTTAGATTTTAATTAAGACAAGTAAACATAATGCATGTACAAGCAGAGCAAAGCAGCTGAAGACACAGTTCTAGGAGACCAAAACAACTTTAAATAAAACTTAAAAAAACTCATGAAACAATCAATCTACTTGTTTTGTGAAGATAAGAGAAACTGCATGCCAGAGGCCTGCCATGAAAACATTGGAGAACGATATGAGTTGCAGAAGCTACCATGTTCAACTTGCCATGCTCACTGGCCCTAACAGGATTCGAAGCCCAGGTCTACAGCATGGGAAGCGGATGTTCTCCCACTGAGCCACAGAGGTCTTCAGCCAGCCAGCCCACAAACATAGAGTTGAGGCTAGTAGAATCAGCCCAAAAGTGGTTCATTACAAAGACAGATTAAACAGCCATTCTAAAGTCTGTGATTTACTGAAACATTTGCACTACCTGGTAATTGGACCCAGGAGCTAGCAGTTTGTTACTTTGTGCAGTAACAAGGTTATCAAAGCTCCCTGTGTGAAACTGGCATCTTGGTTATGGCATTACAAGCAGACTGGTCATTGGTTCAGTTAGGAAAATGGTAATCAAGCCTGTGCTGTTTTTGTGGTCTCTGTCCTAAGGATAGAATTCTACCAATGCATTAGGGGACCACAATAACTGCACAGACAGTTAGAAACTCAGTTGATATTCAAACTAGATGTTTGTTGAGAGCAGTAGTAAGATTATTGCTTATTTAACAGCAGTTTTAATAGCCTGGTTAGCCAGACCTACATCAAGATGTAAGGTCTGGCAACTCTTCACACAAACGGCTCAATGCAAGGGGCGGGATATAAGGTTGTCCCTCAAAATGCCTCTGCACGCAATAGGATAGCGCTATGACCAATCAGAGCAACGAAGAAGGTGACGTAGTTACCGTAACCAGTCGGCAAAACTCCAAACACATCTTTCTTGCTTAAAAAGGACTTCAGTAGGGTTATTTGCTCTTCTCTCAAAGAAAAACATAAGTCCTCCAGAGTCGCGGCCAAAGCCGCTTCAAAAGAAAGCTGTTCGCCATCAGCAGCAGCCATTCTTTGTTTTCAAGTAGGACCCGTTGCAGCTCTGTCATCATCATGTTAAGCCCGCCCCACAGACGCTACACACGATGTGATTGGCCTGACCAAATTTTGGTTTTTGGAGCTGTTAAGTGTATTGTGAGTGCCTAGACTAAACCCTGGCAGCAAATATATTTTGCGGCCGCTAGGGTAGGTCTAGATTTCTAGGCTACAGTTTTAAGGGAACCTGTATAGAAGGGCAGATTAACATACTAGTTTATAAGCCCACATCATCTTAAAGATCACTTAAGTACTTTTTAAAAGGAGTGATTTAAAACGCATCTTAATCAGCACTGAACTGAACACCTGAACAGCAGTGATTTACAAAGTCAGCCCAGTTGGCATTGAAATTCACAAGAGATCAATCTACCTGCTCTGGTCTTGAACAAGGCATGGGTTTCCATTTAATCCATCAATGCTTCCTTACAAGTATGCTGCTATAAGCTTCCCCTTAAATTGTCAAATGATTAGGTTGTTGAAAACACTATGAGAACACATGCCAAAGTGCTTTGAAATTGGATACAGAACAAGAGAGTTTTTAAAATTTAGATTTTAATTAAGACAAGTAAACATAATGCATGTACAAGCAGAGCAAAGCAGCTGAAGACACAGTTCTAGGAGACCAAAACAACTTTAAATAAAACTTAAAAAACTCATGAAAGAATCAATCTACTTGTTTTGTGAAGATAAGAGAAACTGCATGCAAGAGGCCTGCCATGAAAACATTGGAGAACGAAATGAATTGTGGAAGCTACCATGTTTAACTTGCCATGCTCAATGGCCCTAACGGGAATTGAAGCTCAGGTCTACCGCATGGGAAGTGGATGTTCTACCACTGAACCACAGAGGTCTTATTGCCAGCCAGCCCACAAACATAGAGTTGAGGCTAGTAGAATCAGCCCAAAAGTGGTTCATTACAAAGACAGATTAAACAGCCATTCTAAAGTCTGTGATTTACTGAAACATTTGCACTACCTGGAAATTAGACCCAGGAGCTAGCAGTTTGTTACTTTGTTCAGTAACAAGGTTGTCAAAGCTCCCTGTGTGAAACAGGCATCTTGGTTATGGCATTACAAGCAGACTGGTCATTGGTTCAGTTAGGAAAATGGTAATCAATTCAATTCAATTCAATTCAATTTTATTTTATTTATATAGCGCTTTTCACAAAAGTCAATTGTTTCAAAGCAGCTTTACATAAATAGAAGCAGTGAAAAGCACAGAAAACGACAGATAGCACAACAGAATACATGATAGCATGAGCAGTTAAATTTGCTGCGACTATGACTCAATATTATAATTGCACGTATTACTAAAGCAACGTATAGAAGATGAAGCTAGGTAAAGCCCAAAAAGGCTGCCTCCCCGGGGTGAAAAACCCCCTAGGAGAAAAAAAACCCCGTGCTTTTATCCGAGGAAAAATAAGTCCTAGGAGGGAAAAACCCTTGGGAGAACGGAAATGGAGATTTAGCGGAGATTAAGCGGTTCTGCCGGTGATCGTTGGTCAGGTATCAGCTGGGCATAACGTTGAAGGACGGCCAGTAGATCAGAGGTGTGCCGACTTTCACATCTACCGGGACTGGGTCTGTTTGTCTCGTCCTCGGGTCGAGGACGAGACAGGGAGAGAAAAACAAAATCGTATTAGCGTAGCAGCCGTTCATATGTATTGAAGTGTCACACAGTGATGTGGTTTAACTCAGCTTAGTTCCAGACAGACTAAATATTGCGGCATAATAATATTATCCACAGTTGAGGATTTAGCAAATTGGGGGCCCAATGCGAGGGTATATATGGTAAATAAGGGTCACCTTCCGATCTTTAAGAGAAAATGAAACCTGACGACCCGTTTGACTAAGGCCTAAAGCCCCACTGTCGTCGTTAATGCAGGTTCAGTGGCAAACGGGTCTATATTGTATACCATTTACAGGACCAGGAGAAGACGCCAAAAACATCGCAACCCGACCATACGTGTTAACCCGTTTGACTAAGGCCGGAAGCCCCACTGTCGTCGTTAATGCAGGTTCAGTGGCAAACGGGTCTGTATGGCATACTATTCATAAGACTTACGATAGCGCCAAAATCGCAGCCCGACCATACGTGCCAACCCGTTTGACTAAGGCTGGAGGCCCCACTGTCGTCGTTAATGCAGGTTCAGTGGCAAACGGGTCTGTATGGCATACTATTCACAAGACACACGAAAGCGCGAAAAACGCAACCCGACCATACATACCAACCCGTTTGACTAAGGCTGGAGGCCCCACTGTCGTCGTTAATGCAGGTTCAGTGGCAAACGGGTCTGTATGGCATACTATTCATAAGACTTACGATAGCGCCAAAATTGCAACCCGACCATACGTGCCAACCCGTTTGACTAAGGCTGGAGGCCCCACTGTCGTCGTTAATGCAGGTTCAGTGGCAAACGGGTATGTATGGCATACTATTCACAAGACACACGAAAGCGCGAAAAACGCAACCCGACCATACATACCAACCCGTTTGACTAAGGCTGGAGGCCCCACTGTCGTCGTTAATGCAGGTTCAGTGGCAAACGGGTCTGTATGGCATACTATTCACAAGACACACGAAAGCACCAAAATCGCAACCCGACCATACGTGCCAAACCGTTTGACTAAGGCCGAAAGCCCCACTGTCGTCGTTAATGCAGGTTCAGTGGCAAACGGTGGCAAACTATTTAATGCAATTCATTTTAAGTGTTCATGTAGAAAAGGTTTTTATTTATTTATTTGGTTGGTCTGTGTTATGACCGTGAGTGCTTTGTTCCGTGAAAATAACTATTGCGAGTTAAGAACCTTTACTAGACAAATTATGCGAATGCTTTGTTGAAGAGAAAAGTTTTAAGTCTAGATTTAAAATGATCGACTGTGTCTGATTCTCGGACATCGGTTGGTAAATCATTCCAGAGCTTAGGGGCTAAGTAGGAAAAGGATCTTCCACTTTTAGACACTTTTGATAGTCTAGGGATAATCAATAGGCCAGAATTTTGCGACCGTAGTGTGCGTGATGGATTGTATTCTGATAGTAATTCTCTAAGATATGAGGGTGCTAAGCCATTTAAAGCTTTGTAGGTGATTAATGATATTTTAAATTGGATGCGATATTTAACTGGTAGCCAGTGTAAAGATGCCAGAATTGGGCTTATGTGGTCATACTTCTTAGATCGAGTAAGTACCCTTGCAGAAGCGTTTTGAACTAGCTGAAGCTTGTTGACCTGATTTGAATGGCATCCCCCGAGTAGCGAGTTACAATAGTCTATTCTAGAGGTCATAAAAGCATGAATAAGCTTCTCTGCGTCAGATGTAGACAGTATATGGCGTATTTTTGAGATATTTCTAAGATGGAAGAATGCTGTGCGGCAGACGTTGGCAATATGACTATCAAAGGATAAGTTGCTGTCGAACATCACACCTAAGTTCCTAACCGTGGAAGATGGCACCACAGTACAGCCATCTATGTGCAATTTGTAATCTGACATATTATGTTTGTAGCGATTTGGTTCAATAATAAGTACCTCTGTCTTATTGGAGTTGAGCTTAAGAAAGTTATGTGCCATCCAGTCACTAACATCGCTAATGCAGTCTTTTAGCTTAGAAAACGTGTGTGTTTCGCTGGGATGCGAGGAGATGTAAAGCTGGGTATCATCCGCATAGCAGTGAAAACTTATGTTGTGTTTCCTGATAATGTCTCCTAGGGGTAACATGTATAACGAGAACAGGATAGGACCTAAAACTGATCCCTGCGGTACACCGTATTTAACCAGGGAGTGATATGACTCTTCCTCATTTACATAAACAAAGTGATAGCGATTGGTTAGATATGACCTAAACCAGGCTAGCGCCTGACCACTGATACCAACATATTTTTCTAGTCTATTGAGTAGGATTCTGTGGTCTATTGTGTCAAATGCTGCACTAAGGTCTAGTAATATAAGAATTGAGATTTCACCACGATCGGATGTTAATAGGAGGTCATTTGTAACTCTAAGCAACGCTGTCTCTGTGCTATGGTGGGGCCTGAATCCTGATTGGAACTTTTCATATGTACTATTATTTGTCAAGAATGTGCGTAACTGGCTTGCCACTACCTTTTCTAATATTTTCGAAAGAAAAGGGAGATTTGAGATTGGTCTAAAGTTATTAAGTTCTCCTTGGTCAAGCTGTGGTTTTTTAATCAGCGGTTTAATAACTGCTAGTTTGAAAGCTGTTGGAACGTATCCTATTTCTAGCGATGAGTTAAAGATATTTAGAACCGGGGTTGACACTACAGGGAATACTTCTTTAAGTAGTTTTGTGGGAACGGGGTCTAATATACAGGACGATGATTTGGATGATGTGACTAGTTTAGAGAGCTCATCTATTGTAGTAGGTTTAAATGAATCAAGATGTTCGTATGGTAGTCTAGTGTTAAGTGAACTAATGGGTAGAGTGGTGGCTGCCTGGGTAGCTACGATGTTTTCCCTAATAGCCGAAATTTTGTTAGAAAAGAAGTTCATGAAGTCGTTACTATTGTGTTGAAGTTTACTATTGGTTTCTGTTTGTTCTTTGTTTCTAGTCAGTTTCGCAACTGTGCTAAAGAGGAAACGAGGGTTATTATGATTCTCATTTATAAGCTTGCTAAGATATGTAGATCTGGCGGTTTTAATAGCCTGTCTGTAGTGTTTAACACTCTGTTTCCATGCTGCGCGCCATACTTCTAACTTTGTGCTTCTATAATTTCTTTCCATTTTTCTAGCTGCCTTTTTAAGGGCTGCTGTGTGATGGTCATACCATGGAGCTGGTGGTTTTTCTTTGAATCTCTTTTTTCGAATGGGAGCAACGGCATCCAATGTGTTAGAACAGACATTGTTTAGGTTTTCTATTTCAATATCTAGATCGTCACAGTTATCTGCTACATGTTTCATTTGGGACAGGTCTGGAAGAGTGCTAATAAAGCTATCTTTAGTGGTGGAAATTATTGTTCTGGCTAGTCGGTAGCATGTTGTAGATTGAGTGATCCTATCTAGAAGTACAGTGTATGACACAAGGTAATGGTCAGAAACTGCATCACTCTGAGGTGATATTTCGACGTCATTAATATTGAGTCCGAGTGACAGAATTAAGTCTAATGTGTGATTACGAGTATGCGTTGGCCCTGTCACGTTTTGTCTAATATTGAGAGAATTTAGAACATCTATAAACGCACGTCCTAATGCGTCTTTTGGGTTGTCCACATGGACATTAAAATCACCAACAATAAGAGCTTTATCTACAGTGACTACAAGCTCAGATAGGAAATCTGCTATTTCATTAAGGAAATCTGCATGGTGACCCGGTGGTCTATAGATTGTCGCTAAAGCAAAAGAAAGCTGTTTGTGGTTACGATCAGTTATTTCCATATTTAACAACATTACTTCAAATGATTTAAATTTTAGCTCAGATTTTTGGTTTACTTTAAACATTGTGTTGTATATTGTAGCTACACCACCCCCTCTCCCCTTTAATCGAGGTTCGTGTTTATAATAATAGTCTTGTGGGGTGGATTCATTTAAACTAATGTAGTCGTCTGCTTTAAGCCAGGTTTCTGTTAAACAGAGTACATCTAAGTTTTGGTCTGTAATTATTTCATTGACAATAGGTTCTTTATTGGTAAGCGATCTAATGTTAAGAAGGCCGAATTTTAAGATTCGAGATTCATCTGTTAATGTATTGTTTTCTAATTTTATTTGAATCAGATTTGTACCAGATGTAACAAGCGGTGCCCTGTATTTATTTGTTCGGGGAACAGATACAGTTGAAATGTGCTGATATTTCGGTAAGATTGACTCGAAGTGCTGGGATATAAGTGGTCTTGACATATCACGGCAGCTAACAGATGGACGGTTAAGCCGATCCGTCTGTTTCCTGACCTGGGCCCTGGATAGTCATACTATATCAGAATTAAGACTATTGATCAGATTTTTAGTGAGTATAGCACTTCCTTCCGATGACGGGTGAAGGCCATCTCGGGTTAGGAGAAATGGTCTTCCCCAGAAATGCTTCCAATTGTCTATAAACCCTACATTATGCTGAGGGCACCACTTTAACATCCATCCATTGAGAGACACTAATCTACTATGTGTTTCATCTCCCCGGTAGGCGGGGAGGGGACCAGAGCATATTACATTGTCTGACATTGTTTTTGCAATTTCACACATCTCCTTAATATTATCTTTGGTGATTTCCGACTGGCGGAGCCTAGTGTCATTCGTGCCGGCGTGAATAACAATCTTAGAAAACTTCCGCTTAGCATTAGCCAGCACTTTAAGTTTGGATCTAATGTCAGACGTTCTGGCTCCCGGTATACAGTCGACTATGGTGTTTGGTGCCTCAATGTTAGTGTTCCTGAGTATAGAATCTCCAATGACCAGGGCACTTTTAAAAGGTGTTTCAGCTGGTATACTCCTTAGGGGATCGAATCTGTTAGAAATTGTCGTTACGTTATGGGTCTTAGAAGGACGCCTTATATGACTATGCCGCCTAACAGTCACCCAGTTTGACCGCCGACTTGACTCTGATGACGGAACCGAGCCATGTGTATTTTGATAAATCCAATGCGCGCTCGATACAGTATTTGTAATATTTATATTAGCATCTGATGTCGGAACCGAGCCATTAGTCTTTTCGCTCGATAGATTATTTGCGACAGTAACATTAGCGGTTTTGCTATCCTCAACTAGCGTTCGGATGCGCGATTCTAGTTCAGCAACCTTCTCAGTTAACCTTAATACTTCAATACACTTAGTGCATGTAAACCCCTCTATGCTAACAGCAGAAGCTAAACTATACATGTGGCAAGTAGTACATGTTACAATAACAAGCGGAGTCTTACCGCTTTCATGCTGGGCGATGGCGTCTTCGTTTACCCGAACGCGGTCCCCGGAGCTGCATCGCGTGGGGTGTTCGGTTGTGACACCCCTCGGTCGCCTGCGAACGTCTGGGGCCAGGGTGATGTTTGGCTTGCCGAATCTGCGAAGGCCGGGCAGCGGTTCCTCCACAGCTTCCCGATCGCTTTCATGTCGTTCACGGTCCGTGAAGCTGCATCGCGTGGAATGCATGTTTGTTGCTCGCTTGTGGACGTCGGAAGGCAGGGTGAAGTGGGCGCTGTACCTCGCCTTGGATCTGCTAAAACCGGGAAACAACTCCTCCACAGCTTCCCGCTCAGGTGAGGATAGGTCAGAAAAGCATATATCAGATGAATCCGCCATTAGATCGGAAAATGCTAGCTTCAGCCTCCACCGTGTGGATGCTAGCGGGCTATATGCTAACAACACTGGGTGTTTATTAGTGATAAATAGTTTCACGTGGTAGTACTGCTCAATAATCGTCACGGTAAAGTATTCCTATGTAAAACTAATAAGTTATATTATATAAATAGGAATAAGATGGTAAAAAAAAAAGCTTTTAGATGATGAACTCGACGGAGCTACGATGCACGATCTGTTCAGCGTGACGTCACACAGAGGGTCACAGAGGGTCACACAGAGAGCCTATGTCAAGGTTGCCCATTCTACTAAGGCTAATCAAGCCTGTGCTGTTTTTGTGGTCTCTGTCCTAAGGATAGAATTCTACCAATGCATTAGGGGAACACAATAACTGCACAGACAGTTAGAAACTGAGTAGATATTCAAACTAGATGTTTGTTGAGAGCAGTAGTAAGATTATTGCTAATTTAACAGCAGTTTTAGGGAACCTGTATAGAAGGGCAGATTAACATACTAGTTTATAAGCCCACATCATCTTAAAGACCACTTTAGTACTTTTTAACAGGAGTGATTTAAAACGCATCCTAATCAGCACTGAACTGAACACCTGAACAGCAGTGATTTACAAAGTCAGCCCAGTTGGCCTTGAAATTCACAAGAGATCATTCTACTTGCTCTGGTCTTGAACAAGGCATGGGTGTCCATTTAATCCATCAATGCTTCCTTACAAGTATGCTGCTATAAGCTTCCCCTTAAATTGTCAAATGATCAGGTTGTTGAAAACACTATGAGAACACTTGCCAAAATGCTTTGAAATTGGATACAGAACAAGAGAGTTTTTAAAATTGAGATTTTAATTAAGACAAGTAAACATAATGCATGTACAAGCAAAGCAAAGCAGCTGAAGACACAGTTCTAGGAGACCAAAACAACTTTAAATAAAACTTAAAAAACTCATGAAAGAATCAATCTACTTGCTTTGTGAAGATAAGAGAAACTGCATTCCAGAGGCCTGCCATGAAAACATTGGAGAACGAAATGAATTGTGGAAGCTACCATGTTTAACTTGCCATGCTCACTGGCCCTAACGGGATTTGAAGCCCAGGTCTACCCGCGCGGGAGCCGAAAATGGTTAAGCTTAACTTCCCTTAACTTTTCCCATTCATTCTCTATGGTAGTGCTTAACACTACGGATGCAATATACTTTTGGCCACAGGTATATTTCATTGCGCTGTTTCTCATTTAAATCGCGAGGTGTCATCTGTCAATCATTCGGTCTGTGGAAGGGAGGTGACACGGATTACGAGCGCTTATTGTTTAAATAAAAGTTCACATTGTTTTGTTCTGTACAATACATTAACACATACTGAAAATAACGCGACTTTATTTAACAAAATCTTTACTTAACTAGACAGTTGTTTTTCGCAAGAAATCTTCATATTTTACCTCAGGTGACATTTGTTTTACCTCACAGATCAGCGCAAACCAAGACAGGTAAGATTAATTCTTTATTATTTTGGCAAATAATTTGTTGTTGTTCTGTTGTTGTTGATGTTATCATCATCATCATCATGTAATCGTGTTGTTGATTGTTAGAATGGTTTGTAAACATCTTTGTTAGCAAAATAAAACTAATGTAAAACAAACTTTCAATAGATAACACAGTTATATTTTATTGGATTATCTTTATATAGTATATATTATATTTATATATATGTATAGCTAAATGCTTTGTTTGTGTGTACACACACACACTTTATTTATATGCAAACAGTTATTTTAATTTGTAATAATATTTCACAATATTTCTTTTCTTACTGTATTTTTGATTAAATAAATGCAGCCTTGGTGAGCATAAGAGACTTCTTTAAAAATAAAAGTAATGTAAAGTTTGTAGCATCATAAATGTCTTATAAACCTTAGTCCCACTTTATATTAGGTGGCCTTAACTACTATGTACTTAACATAAAAAAATAAGTGCAATGTCCTTATTGTGTTCATACTGTATTGCTATTAAGGTGGAGAAGACTAGGGACAGGTTTAGTGGTATGGTAAGGTTTAAGGGTGGGTCAAGGTGTCAACAGTGTAATTATAAACGTAATTATTAATTTTACAAATGATTAATTTCAATGTAAGTACATAGTAGTTAAGGCCACCTAATATAAAGTAGGACTTAAATCTCTTATGTCTGTTACTTTTGATAAGTTTTATGTATCGTTGCTGAATAGAAGTATGTAAAAAAAAGAAATAAAAAAGTTTAGTAAGAATTTTATTTATTTATTGTGAAATACTATATACTAATTGTGTTATTTTTATTAAGCATTTTAATGTGGTCATAATTTCAGGTCATCAGCATGAAGAAAACTGTCTTTTTTCCTGGGAGAGTCAAAGTGTCCTTCAGGAAAGGCCCTTCAGGCCATTTACGGCAGGACCCATCAGAAGAAGCAAAAAGAATTAAAGACAACTCTTCACTGCAGGACAAGTCTACACCTCAAAGAGAAGATCTGGTCAAGATGAATGCCCGTTCTGTTGTGTTATATAGAGGAGGGGATGTCTCTGACAAACAAGAGGTGTTGGGAGAGTATATTCTTCAGTTCGGCAAGTACAAGGGCAAGTCTTTCAGGTGGTTATTAGAGAATGATGTCGGCTATGCTTTGTACCTGTCCAATAAAGTTGAAGAAGAAGAACAGGCTGGGCAGTTCAACCCAGAGGGTCCTTGCAAGGATAGCCTTGTTTCCTTTCTTGAATACTCAAGAAGCTTTAAGGAAATTGAAGATCTTAAACAGTATCTGTCTCAAAGGCCAGATCCAGTGCCAGTTCTGGTAGAGGACAACAATACTGTTGGATTTGGATCAAGAGCAAAAGACACTTGGAGGAAAATTTGGGATACCAGGGCAGACGGATATGCTTTTTTTATAATGTGTGTTCCAGGCAGCAAAATGTACAACTTGCAGCAGTATCTTTTGAAACAGCACCAAAAACAGCTTCCCAAAAACACTCCTCCGTTGCCCTTGTTGGACTTTAAGGCGTCCTTGCATGTTCATAATTTAGAGGAAAGGCACAAAATACAAATATCTAAGTTCAAATATTTATTGATCAGATATGAAAAAGTTTCACAGCATGCCGGACCTTCTCAAGACCACACTCGGTAGCGAAAGGGCCCAGCCTCTTTTCTAACAATTATTTATATATTATATGACGTCGATCTTAGAATTCTCCACCCACATCGGTTGTTCTCGTTCACCTGACTCCATTACCACACCCAGTTTTAGCCTGTAGGCAAAAATGGACACACACACACACAGACAAAGAAAAAACAAACTGTTCTCCGCACCACTTTGAGAGTCCTGCTATTTGTAACTTTTCCCCCAGTACTTTTCTACTTCACATATGATTGACTTCACATAGCATATTACAATGCTCTCTTAAAAACAAATCATTAATAAAACATTCATTTATTCATAAAAAGACATAAGCTGTAAGATGAAAATGATTATTATGTAAAACACATTTGATTATTATGTAAAACACATTTCAATATCATAACATCATTTCATTATTCGTAAAATTGGTTATGTGAATAAGGCACACATTAACTTCTTTAGATAGATAAACACATATTAAGTCTTTTACTGCAATACTACTTCTAAGCAAACACTTTAATCTTATTAATAACCATCTGTTAGGGAGGAAAACACACACACACACACACACACACACACACACACACACACACACACACACATTCTGGTTTCCATGTTTTGTGGGGACATTCCATAGACGTAATGCATTTTATACCATACAAACTGTATATTCTATTCCCCTTACCTGCCCCATTCCCTAACCCCAACCATCACAAAAACCTTTCTTGTACCTTAGATTTTCAATAAACATAATCTTGTTTGATTTATAAGCTTGTTTCCTCATGGGGACATCAAAATGTCCCCACAAGGTCACAAAAACACTGGTATTCCTATCTTTGTGGGGACAATTGGTCCCCACAACGTGATAATTACCAGGTACACACACACACACACACACACACACACACACGCGCGCACACACACACACACACACACACACACACACACACACACACACACACACACACACACACACACACACACACACACACACACACACACACACACACACACACACACACACACACACAGGAGATTCTGTTCTTCAAGGTTGAGCTGCCATGCCCCCATTAAGTTATTCTGTATGCAACCTCTATTTCATTGGTTAATACACATTTATCAAAGACAACATCTTATATTTATTTCATCAATTATTCAATGATTAATACTGATTAAGTAAGAAATACATTGCATATTTTATCCTGTAAATATTAAAACATTGGTTAATAACATGAATGTATGTTTGCTTTTCTCCCTCAGGCCTCGCTCTTATCTTGACCAATACAAGCTGTACACATTCCAAGCTAGTCCAACCGAAACCATGGCCTTGCCAGCTTTTGCACACCCAAATTGCTCCCTCTCAGTAACTTTCCACTCTCTTAGACAAACACAAACAATCTTTTACTTCAGCATGCTATAATGATTATTGAAAACACTTCTAAGTAAACTATTTACAAACATATAACCTTAAAATCCCACAATTCCCTCTCTTGACCTCTGAAAGAGGTCACACTTGTTCCTCCTCATCATCCTCCAGGTTCTGTAGGCCTAAGAGCGGCATACTGTATGGGGGTGGATTTTCTTTTTTTTCTCTATTGCAGACACTATCAGCCTGTTACACAGGGATCTGAGACAGGGGATACAACAACATCCACAAGTGACCAGTATGGCCAAATCCAAGGTGTATGAAATTGTTCAATTTTTGTGTAATTTAATTCAATTCCCCCATATCTCTTTAAACACGGATCTTGTGGTGTTGTTTAGGACCTTTTGTCAATTTTCAGATTACCTCCATTGTTTATGCCAAATATTATGGTAATTATAATTGCAGTTATAGCCCCTAGGGCCCACAGAACCTTCCAATTTCCATATAGCTTCATCTCTGTGGAAAAAATACACTTATGCCTATTGGCTAATACTCAAATAACAATCGTAAATTCAAAAAGGAAACATTGAAATGTAAGACTATATAAGAAACTTAAGAAATTCAAAGGTCAAAATTCATATACCAATATGGTATGTAGTTACCCAGGTTATAATGACTAAACAGTAATTGTGATGTTCAGGTCCCTGAACACTTCTGTCAGGATTTCCACCACCGTATGGAAATCCAATTTATCTAACCCACACCCCAGCCGGGGAGTAGGCACACTTGTTATTCCTTTTTCCTCACACCAATCTCTCATGCATCTGAGGCTGTTAATAAAATTCTCATATGTTGGTAAATCAGTACAGTTTTGTTTGGTTATTAAATGAAAGATCAGTCTGCCGTCGTCCTCATGGGTAACTGCACATTCACCTGTGTGTTTGTTTTGACTTACAACCTTTTGTGTACCGTACTTTGCCTTGAACTGTACGGCTATACCTGCACCGTATGCACAATCTGCGCTTACACAGTGTGCTAGGGGTTCTGTTGCTGGGCTGGAAAAAATGTCACCTTTTTTATGCACAATTTTACAGATTGTCTGTTGACTTTGTGGTTGGTGTTGTGTGGGTGTTACCAATAGTGGTTCACTTCCCGTCTGTTCTCTCTGCTCTCCAGCAGGTTTAGTTTACTTTCACTTTCACTTTCAACAACCTCTCAACAACCTCCCTCTCTTGGACCTGAGTCCTCAGGTCCACACCTGTGTCTGTCAGTGACCTGGAAGGAAAATCACATGGAACACAAGAAGAAACATGGAACCAGGTGTCTCCTTTTCCTTGGAGCTACACACAATGCGACGGCCTGGCAGTCACTCTTAGCGACTTGGACCATGTGGGCTCGTCCCACTTCCTCCTTAACACCGTTACTCTCACCCAATCAGCTATACTGTACTTTTGGTTTGGTCACTGTCCCCTTCACGTGTTTTGGTAGCCTGCCATGAAAAATGTTCAATCAGATCAGTTAGTGTGTCAAAAGAAACAGCATGTGTTAGTGGCAGGATAGGGTCCTTCACGAGGGCATTCCTCGGACCCGGAAACTGGCGACCTGTAAACAATTCAAATGTTGTCAAACCAGTGATCCTGTTAACAGAAAAGCAAATAGACATTAATGCAATTGGCAATGCATCAAGCCAGGTTATTTTTTGTCTGTGCACAGATTTTGTCAAGTCAAGTTTTGATGTCAAGGTCAGGTTCATTATTTCAGCTTTGCTCTGTCATTGGGGTGTCAAGCAGCCCCGAAACTATATGTCAATTCCATTGCGTGTTTGTCAGTCTGTCAGATCTAACTTTGTCTTGGGAAACCATGGTTGGGGATATAAGTGGTCTATTAGGCCGTTGACAACAGCCACTTCATTAGGTACCTTCACAGCCTGTAGTATGTGTCAGGCTTCGCTAGCATTTGTTATAGGCCGGCCTTTCCTGGTTTCAAACCCACCTATGCAGATCCATATATACTGCACCAATCACATATGCAGAATCACTAAAAATGGTCACCCTCTCTTCACCATGTAGTGCAAGGCTTTGATAACAGCTATCATTTCAGCTCTCTGTGCTGACTGTTTACCGTTCAACCTACCACTCAGTCTTGTTACAAAATCATTTTCAACCTGTTCAACAACTGCAAAACCTGCCTTCAATGTGCCATCTGCTGCTCTGAAACAACAACCATCTGTAAACAGTGTGATTACCGGTCGGGGAGTTGTCAGTGGTACCGCGAACAAACCATCTCTCAATATATTTGCTTTTTCAGTCAATGGTATGCAGTCACATGGCTCACCCTCAGTGATTAGATCTGCCATGTTTACACCCTCATGGACATAATTTCAGGTTTGGTTGGCCAGGATTTTGGTAAGCTTTCTGTAGGACACTGTAATATATATTGGTAAATACTTTGTTATGTTTTGTCTGTTGAAATGTATAGGGCTTAAATGAAACCGGGGTGATATTGCAAAAACCTACGTCCGTAGGCCCCTGTGGCCATAGGTCATGTGGCATGCTTTCAATTAGTTGTCCCGTCCCTTCACCGTCTGTGTTTTCCCTACCATAACTCCTGGTAGGTTGTTCGTGTTTTAGGATGGCTACATCCTCTGTCTGCTGCCTGATCCAATAAACGTCATGACTATGTGAGTGCCATACCCCTGAGATATGTGATGGTTGCCAGTGGTAAGGGTTAAAAGCGTCTTAACCATGCTGCCTAGCTCTCTAGCCTCATGGTTTGGGTGCAAAGCTAGTGAAATATGTGGTGCGGCTGTGTCAGACATCCTATACCATTCTTTCTGGCCGTCTGACAAAAATATGGGTGCAGCCACGCCTTGTTTGCCAACAAATATACCACATACCACCATCCACCAGTCTCCACTTGGTCCCCTCAATGGACATGAAAAGTTCCTCATAGGTTGTTGTGACAAACCTGTCATAAAACATGGTGCAGTGAAGTGGGTCTATGGGGGGTAAAAATAGGGCCCTGTCTTGTATCCATGACTTGTGGGTGTTGTAAAGAGACACTACACTGTTGCTAGACATTTCATCCTCCCAGTCGACCTCCAGTTCTGCCCAATAAATGTCGACTGACTCCTTATATTTCCCCCCCACTAACATCCATTGATTACCTGTCTCTGTTGAGCTCAATGAACAGTTAACTGTGTGTCCGTCTGGAAACCTAACTACAATACCATCAGGTTAACATAGTATGCTAGCCCCTAGTTTTGTTAACAAATCTCTGCCCATTAGGGGAACAGGTGCGTTGGAGGAGTACAGAAATGAATGCGAGACAAGTTGATTAGCAACTTGTGTTGGTAACTGTTTTGTCAATGGCCACTTTTCAATTTCACCAGAGAAACCCATCACACTCACTGTTTTGTTACTTAAATATGCTGACCGTATGGTGCCGCTTATTACAGTAGAGTATGTAGCTCCAGTGTCCACTAGAGCTTTTAGTGGTGTGCCATTCACCACTATGTCCATGAGGGGCTCGGCCATTCCCCCCATGGTGGTTCCCTGTGTGCCCCGTCATTCCTCTGCACCACCACCCTGGCCCCATGATGGGAGCATAGGCGCCATTAAATCAGGTGATGATGAGTTGTGTGGCCCTGGTGGTCCCCTGCCAAAACCACCATGTCCACGCCCGCTACCTCCTCTATTGGGACCCCATCCCCTTGCATTCGGTGCGTTAAGTGGATGCCGTACACTGGAATATTGGGGCTGTGGCCCGAGTTGTGGGCACCTGCGGGCCCAATGACCTTCCTGTCCACACACATAACATGCATTCCCTCCAAAAGCACCATACCCCCCTCTGTTACTACCACCCCGTCCTCTGGGAGCCCCTCTATATTGCTGATAACTTCCCCATGGGTTGCCTGTGTAGGGTGGGCCTGCATAAGGGTCCGGTGGACCATAGGCTTGTTAATATTGGTCATACTATAGCACATTGGGAGGACCTGAAGTGGAGGGTGGCTGGGCAACCTGCTGTGGAATGTGTTTATTTTTGTCTGTGGCCTGTACAGCTACAGTCTCAAAAGCCCATTCTTAATCGTATCTACCTGTACAAGTTCTGTTTGTGATTTGTTTATGGCCCTGTCTGTGTAATCTCTTTCCCCTGTTGTTAGCATTTACATTTCTCTGAAATCTTAATAGAGTTGTGATTATCTGTCCCTGTGTCATAATTGTTTGTTGTAATCTTTCCATTTTTCTTTTCAGGGCCTCTATTTCATCAAATTCAACATCTAGTTCACCGCTGTTTACTGTTAACACCGGCTGTTGCTTTGAGATCGAAACAGACTTTTCCTCATAAGGAGGAGTTGTTTGCAGTGAGGGGTGTAGCGACTTCACTTTAGGAGGAGCCATGGGAGGAGTTGTGGGCGTCACACTTGAGTCTGGCTGACTGTTTCCTTGTTCAATTTCCTTTTGCTTTGCAGCTACACCACTGCCAACTTCCCCTTTTCTTCTTTGGTTTGATAGCCTGCATGGCAGCAGCGATCAGAGCTAATCTCGTCCAAATTCTCTACTCTTTCTCTAAGCCTGTCACAGTTGGCCCTTTGCCAAACCACTTTTTCCTTCTGCCTTTACAATCTCAATTCTGTGTACCAGTCTATGTTCCATGGCAAAAATGATGGGATTTAGGGGAACACGTTTTTTCTCCTCCGTAACCCAGCAATTTTCTTCACACAATGTGTTCCATGCTGATGTAACCTTCTTTTGTCTTTTCTTAATATCTTTTGGATCGGTTTGGGCCAACATCAGTTTCAATATTTTTTGCCACTGAACATAGACCGGTGGGCAACCATACTCATCACACTCTTTTTGAAATTCAGCCATTTTAAGACAATTTTCGAGCACTGAAAATTACAAAGACACACAAGTCGCTCCTATCTTAAGCAAAAGCATATACAACAGTAGTTTTCAGGACTTCCACCCGCGCGACTACTGACCCGTCTTTTAGCGAAGTTTGAAAGCAAAAGGATATATACACCAGTAGTTTTCAGGAATTTCACCCGCGCGACTACTGACCCGTCTTTTCAAAGAAAATCGAAAAACACATAACTATACAAAAATAGGACGTCTTTTCAGTTTTTGTGGAGTTCTCATCCAACAGGCCTTTCACCTCTCTTTTGGTACTTTTCAGCGCCTAATACGCTGAGGGCCTCCAACCCAGCTTTAATATTCGTAGGATTTTCACCTAACGGGCCTTTCACCCTTCTTTTGGTACTTTATAGCGCCTAATGCACTAATGGCCTCCAACCATAAATTACTATTTCTCTTGGTTCTTTATAGTGTCTAATACACTAATGGACTCCAACCATAAATTACCAAGGTACCTTTTTCAAAAGTTTTTCATTCTGATCATATGTTTAAAATATCTATGTGTTAAAATTCAGTTCGGATATCCTTTTCAACACAAGTAATTTGGTATATTCAAAGAGCAGAATTCGATAAAACAGGCTCTGCTTACCTTTTTAGTAGAGCGCGCTTTTTGTGTTGAATTGGATTCCTCCCTTACTTTGGTTTCTTCAATATGAAACCCTCCTTCCTTTCACTCTCTCCTTTCCCTCCAAAGAAACGTCGGGGTCACCAATTGTTGGACTTTAAGGCGTCCTTGCATGTTCATAATTTAGAGGAAAGGCACAAAATACAAATATCTAAGTTCAAATATTTATTGATCAGATATGAAAAAGTTTCACAGCATGCCGGACCTTCTCAAGACCACACTCGGTAGCGAAAGGGCCCAGCCTCTTTTCTAACAATTATTTATATATTATATGACGTCGATCTTAGAATTCTCCACCCACATCGGTTGTTCTCGTTCACCTGACTCCATTACCACACCCAGTTTTAGCCTGTAGGCAAAAATGGACACACACACACACAGACAAAGAAAAAACAAACTGTTCTCCGCACCACTTTGAGAGTCCTGCTATTTGTAACTTTTCCCCCAGTACTTTTCCACTTCACATATGATTGACTTCACATAGCATATTACAATGCTCTCTTAAAAACAAATCATTAATAAAACATTAATTTATTCATAAAAAGACATAAGCTGTAAGATGAAAATGATTATTATGTAAAACACATTTGATTATTATGTAAAACACATTTCAATATCATAACATCATTTCATTATTCGTAAAATTGGTTATGTGAATAAGGCACACATTAACTTCTTTAGATAGATAAACACATATTAAGTCTTTTACTGCAATACTACTTCTAAGCAAACACTTTAATCATTATTAATAACCATCTGTTAGGGAGGAAAACACACACACACACGCACGCACGCACGCACGCACGCACGCACGCACGCACGCACGCACGCACGCACGCACACACACACACACACACACACACACACACACACACACACACACACACACACACACACACACACACAGGAGATTCTGTTCTTCAAGGTTGAGCTGCCATGCCCCCATTAAGTTATTCTGTATGCAACCTCTATTTCATTGGTTAATACACATTTATCAAAGACAACATCTTATATTTATTTAATCAATTATTCAATGATTAATACTGATTAAGTAAGAAATACATTGCATATTTTATCCTGTAAATATTAAAACATTGGTTAATAACATGAATGTATGTTTGCTTTTCTCCCTCAGGCCTCGCTCTTATCTTGACCAATACAAAGCTGTACACATTCCAAGCTAGTCCAACCGAAACCATGGCCTTGCAGCTTTTGCACACCCAAACTGCTCCCTCTCAGTAACTTTCCACTCTCTTAGACAAACACAAACAATCTTTTACTTCAGCATGCTATAATGATTATTGAAAACACTTCTAAGTAAACTATTTACAAACATATAACCTTAAAATCCCACACCCTCACCATCAACTTCCACTGCAAGACCACCTGCTCCTTGTACTACTGCCTCTGATCAGCCTGGTGAGTTAATAAAAGTCATGCTTGTATTGATTCTTAAAGCCTACTGATGCAATTGTTTTATTTTATAGTAATGGAGGAGGATAAAGAACTAGAGAAGATGATGCTGAGTCTTTCTCCAACAAAGTATCTCACACAGCTGAGTAAGTAAATCAAGAATCATGTCATGTGTGTTATACATATTCATGTCAAATACTGGAGTGAAACTATTTAAATTATAATGCTTCATTTTAGCATCATCTGCAGCAAGGGGATCCACAGTCTTATCTACAACAGGTTACTTTCCACATCAGTTTTGGAAGCTTATTCTGTTACAGACTTGTCCTCCATTTCTGAATTTTCTCATTTGTTATTTTGGCAGTGTTCTTGCCTGTTCTAAAAAAGCATGTTCTTTTGTTCTAACTACTGCTAAGGTTTGAACATACCAGCGGTAAGGGTGAGTGCACTTCATGAATTGTATGCATGCTATTTAAAGTGCATTTATTTGTTGTTAAAAGTGGATTGTTTATTTACAGACATTTGAACATTATTAGTTCATTATTATTATTATTATTTGAATTACTAGAATAAATGGAATAAATAATGTTTATATTCATTCAATGTAGTCAAGACATTCAAATACAAATCATGTACATTCAGTGTTATAATATGTTTTTAATTTCCTCCCTCTGCTGTTCCATGCAGGTCTGCCGCAGCCTCTACCAACATCAGCTCCTGTGTGTAGGCCTTCTTCATATGGCGAAGGCTCTATACCAGCCTCAGCAGCACAATCAAAACCTGCACCAATGCCGTCTGCACGGACCAAAACCCCTGTTCACAGCTACTTGAACAAAAAAAGTAAAGACAGCTAAACACACATGTGCATTCAATATGTTATGTATATATATTTATGAAACAGTTCCAATCCTTGATTCTGATTGGTTAATAGGTGAGCATTATTCACGATAAAACACGGTTAAGACCGCTTCACCCAACAGTTCTATATATCACTGTGTCCTTAGCAAGACCCTTAGCAGCCACATGTATCAGTTTGAGAACGGTTTGTTGTTCTTATTTGAGCTTTCATGCATATTACACATTTGTACATTTGTAATGTTACAAAGGATCTTCTGACATTCTATTCATCAAAGAATCCTGTAAGAGCCATTTTTTGGTTAGAGGTAAAATGGTAATATGTGGCATTGGAGCACTCATACCCTTTACGTTGTTACTTTTATTTTGAATAGGACTTTTAGTTTGATAGAGCCAAGAGGGCCTTAAAGTTAAGATGGCCGCCGCACACCTTTTGTGTTTAATCAAGAGAACAAAGGAACGACGTTTGAGGCATATAGTTCTTTACAAGCCTTTTCGAATTTTGATATATTTTAGTTTATTTTGATCTCTCATTGGATTTACTTTGTACCACTTTGATCACCTTGCCTGCTAATCATTCCTAAACCATTGGAGCATCCTTGTTTATTCATGTTTGCCATCTTGCCTGTCTGCCTGCCTATTTGCTATCCTGCCAGCCTGTCTACCATCCATCCATATCTCCCTTTCAAAGGTACAATTTATAATTTACTTGAATGCTTGTCAAAGAAGTGATTAAACGTCAAACATATTTGAAATATGACACCACAAAGGTAAAGAACTCTGCTATTATTTGCACTGGACTTGTTTAAATTATTTGGAAATCATGGAATCTCTCGTTGACTGCAGTTGAAGCCAATGTTTGAGTAAAACTTAGAATTGAAGAAGTTTGAACTTTGAAGCCAAACTTTGAAGTTGATTCACTATTGGAGTTCCAGATTGTTGAAATTTGAATTTGTTATTGGAACATATCCCAGATTTCATACATTTGAAGAATATTTAATCCTTTGTTAATTAAATTTAAAACATGGCTGATGACAAACTTAATGCACTTTGTGCAACGCGCAGAGGAAAACTTGGGGTGTGTACACGTAGAATGAATGAACTAAAGGAATTAATGAAGAGTGGAGATATTGAAACTGTTAACACAGGCCTTGAACAGTTAAATGTGGCACTAAATGATTTTAAAGATGCTCACCAGTCTGTACAAGTGCTACTTATTGAAGATGAAAGGGAAAATGACAATGAGTGGTATGAACCAAAGATGCAAACATTTGAAGCATTTCTGAAGGAGGTAGACATTTGGAAAGGTGCTCAAAGTGAATCACAGTATGTGATTTCACCATTGGACAGCATATCTAATGTGTCGGCCAGTAGAATGGGACCTTCACGTTCTGTGAGCCATGCTTCTAAATCTTCATCAGTGTCTTCTGCTCGCCTAAAGGCAGAAGCTGAAAAGGCAGCCCTGCTACGACGCAGCCAGTCACTTCAGGAAAAACATGCCCTGGAAAGACAAAAAATTGATGTGCAAAATGCAATAGAAAGAGTTGAACTTGAAACCGAATTGGCTGCAACTGATGCCAAAATACAGGTGTTACAGAGCATCGACACTCTACCGATGAGTCCTAAACTGACATCAACAAAATCTTCAGATTCAGCAGGAGATGGTATGAATGTATATCTGGAAAGCCAATATGAAAGAGTAAAGGGAGGTCTTCAGTCAGAACCATCACCTGTAGAATACAATCAAATTGCCGGCATTCCCAAAACACCACTGCAAAGAGCCTTAACACAAGACACACGGCCACAAATGACTGAGAGGCGAGTTCAAACGATGCAGCTGATACGGAACAGTCAAGCTGATGAAGGCACTTCCCTACCACTTGCACCTTCAACCTCAGGCAACATTGACATGAGTGCTATTGCTGATCTCATTGTGCAGCAGCAAAGGGTAAATTCACTGCCAACTAGAGATCTGCGTGTTTTTAATGGAGAACCTCTCAGTTTTAGACCATTTATGCAAGCATTTGAACACCGCATTGAAAATAACACCAGTAGTAGCCAAGACAGGCTTTACTACCTTGAACAATTCACCTCTGGCCAGCCAAAGGAGTTGGTTAGAAGTTGCCTTCATATGAGTGCAGACAGGGGGTACGCAGAGGCAAAGAGGTTACTGGAACTTCATTTTGGAGATGAGTTCAAGATTACAAGTGCTTACATAGATAAAGCCTTAAACTGGAATAGCATTCCATCAGACAATGGTGAGGCCCTACAAAGTTACAGTCTCTTTCTCCGTGGCTGTTGTAATTTAATGCGTACCTTGAGGTACATGGATGAATTAAATTTGCCATCAAATATGAGGCTTCTTGTCTCCAAGGTACCATACAAAATTAGAGAAAAATGGAGAACACACGCTTATGATATAAAAGAAACATCAGGAGCAAAGGCCTCATTTGGAGATCTTGTTCACTTCCTGGAAAGACAGGCTAGGATTCTACAAGACCCCATTTTTGGAAACCTTCAAGATGCCTCTGCATCCAAAAGACCACCAAAGTCCACCATCACAAAGTCCATTTTGAGTTTAAAGCAGAAAAGTAAAGGGACCAGTTTTGCCACAACTGTAGCTAAAGTACCAGAAAACACTGAAGAGTGTTATAAGCCAGAGAATGCTGTGCAAGTGCCCAAAGTGTCCAGTCTGCAAAAACTTTGTCCTGTTTGTGATAAAGAGCATGGGATTGTGTCATGTCAAGAATTGCTAAAAAGGTCTCATAACGGAAGGGTTGATCTTTTGAAGACTAAAGGCATTTGTTTTGGTTGTCTGGTTAAAGGGCACATGAGTCGAAACTGCAAAAATAGGCAAACATGTTCAGTGTGCTCTAAAACCCATCCAACTGTTTTGCACATATTTCAGAATGAAATGAAAGTTCAGAATTCATCAGAAGATGTAGGCTGGGATCCTGGAAAAACAGTGAGCAATGGGCTGGTTTCACTGAAAGCAGAGGCATTCGACCATACCAATGAACACTGTACCTTGCAATAGTCCCAGTTCAAGTCAAACTGAATAACTCAAACCGCGTAGTTCAGACATATGCTTTCCTAGACCCAGGGAGCTCCGCAACATTTTGCACAGAACAGCTTGGAAGAAGATTGAATGCAGTGGGCAAGCAACAGCAAATACTTTTGCGCACAATGGGACAAAAGAAATACATTAACACCCTGGTCATCAAGGGCCTAGAAGTCTGTGCTTTAGAAGGAAATGATTTCATAGAATTACCAGAAACTTACACTCAGCAAGAAATTCCTGTTAGCAGGGAGCACTTCCCTAGACAAGATGATCTACAAAAATGGCCTTACCTCCAGGATGTTCAATTACCAAACATTGATGCAGAAGTTGACCTTCTCATAGGAATAAATGCACCCAAATTTATGGAACCTTGGAGAATTATCAATAGCCAGGGTAATGGACCCTTCGCTATAAAGACACTGCTAGGTTGGGTAGTAAATGGATTTCTTCATAGTGAGGATGCATATGTTAACAAGCAAGGTCAAAGGCATGTTTACGCACATCGCATTCACATCGACAAACTGAGTGAACTTTTGATTCAGCAATACAACCATGATTTCCCAGAGAAGAGGTTTGATGAAAATAAACAAATGTCAGTGGAAGACTGCAAATTTATGCAGATTATGGACAGCTCTGCTGAGATAATTAATGGACATTATCAACTGCCTTTACCATTCAAGAAGGATAACCCTACAATGCCAAACAACCGTCACCTGGCAGAACAACGGACATTGGCACTAAAGAAAAAGTTTCAGAGGAACAGTGGCTTTCACAAGGAATATAGGGCCTATATGGAAACAGTGCTATCCAGTGGACATGCTGAACTTGTACCCCAAACCCAGCTGAACCAAGAAAATGGAAAGGTGTGGTATATACCCCACCATGGTGTGTTTCACCCTAAGAAGGGTAGCTTTCGTGTAGTTTTTGATTGTTCTGCAGCATATCAGGGGACCTCACTGAATATTGAGCTCATTCAAGGTCCGAACCTTACAAATACTCTAGTTGGAGTTTTAGTCCGCTTTCGCCAAGGCAAAATTGCCATCATGGCTGATGTGGAAAAAATGTACCATCAGGTGAAAGTCTCGCCTCAACATGTAAACTTCCTACGTTTCTTCTGGTGGCCTAATGGGGACATCACTCTGCCACTGAAGGAATACAGGATGGTTGTACATCTTTTTGGTGCAACGTCATCAGCCAGCGCAGCTAGTTATGCATTAAGGAGAACAGCTGAGGATAACAAAGGGTGCTTCTCAGCTGAGACGACAAGAACAGTTAAGAACAACTTTTATGTAGATGACTTGCTAAAGGCCGTTGATTCAGAGAAGCATGCCATCAAACTCTGTAAAGATCTGAAGTTACTCTGTGCAGCTGGAGGGTTCAAATTAACCAAATGGATTAGTAATAACAAGGCTGTCTCAGCCTCTATTCCAGAGTCTGAAAGGGCGAAGGATATACAAAATCTAAACCTTGACATTGAGGATCTGCCCATTGAAAGAGCGCTGGGTGTGCAATGGTGTATCAAAGAAGATGCCTTCGCATTCCAGGTAATCATCAAAGAGTGTCCGACCAGCAGACGTGGAATTCTCTCCGCGGTCAGCTCCATATATGATCCACTTGGATTTCTTGCACCCATCACATTTCCAGCAAAGTGCATTCTACAGGAGTTATGCAAGCAGAACATATCATGGGATGAAGAATTATCAGAGGTCCATGTCCAAACCTGGAAGCAATGGTGGCAAGATCTTCCAAGAGTGAGGGAGTTCAAGGTTAGTCGTGGTTTAGTCCCAGAGAATTTTGGAATTGTCAAAACAGCCCAGATGCATCACTTTTGTGATGCAAGTGACATTGGGTACGGAACAGTCACTTACCTTAAGCTGACAAGCAACAGCAACAAGATTCATGTTGCTTTTTTGATGGGAAAAGCCCGGGTTGCCCCATTGAAACTGATGACCACACCACGGATGGAGCTTACCGCTGCAGTCCTGGCAGTACGTATGGACAAAATGCTATCTGACGAAATGCATATGGAAATGGAAAGGTCTTTGTTCTGGACAGATAGCATGACTGTTTTGAGGTATATACGGAATGAAAACAGAAGATTTCAAACCTTTGTTGCCAACCGTCTGAATGTCATCAGAGGTACATCGGAGGTGTCTCAGTGGAAATACATAAGCACAAAACTAAATCCTGCTGACTGTGCCTCACGGGGACTGCACATTGATACATTTCTGAAAGGTCAGTCCTGGATCAGTGGTCCAGATTTCTTAAAGAAATCACCTGATTGCTGGCCAGACCCTCCATCCGAGCTTGTCCTCTCCCCAGATGATCCTGAATTAAGAAAAGTTATCACAATAAATATGGCTGTAAAGGACAGCTGTGACCCCACTACTTACCTGATGAATTACTTCTCAACATGGACAAAGCTTAAGAAAGCAGTGGCATGGTTTCTCAGGTTAAAGTCTATTCTTTTGGAATTGTCTAAAAAACACAAGATGGGAATGGATCAAAGCAAACATACAATGGTCAGAAGAAAAGGAAAGCAAGTGAAAACTGGTTCATATGTGTTATCTGTCAGTGACATGGAGAATGCAAAGATGGCTATTGTGCAGTTTTGCCAGATGCATGGATTTTCACAAGAAATAACTAGCATACAGAAAGGCATGCAATGTGTAAGCAGAAACAGCTTAATCTATAGGCTAGACCCTTTCCTTGACGTTGGCATATTGAGGGTTGGTGGCCGTTTGAGCAAAATGCCTATGTCTGCTGAGCAAAGGCACCCTGCAATTCTCCCAAAAAAACATCATGTTTCCAAACTCATACTTTGCCACATCCATCAAGAAGTTGGACATAGTGGAAGGAATTGTATGCTCTCTAAGCTTAGACAAAAATACTGGATTCCCTGTGCCAATTCTCTTGCCAGAAAGATAATTAATGAGTGCACTACATACAGAAAGGTCAATTCAAAGGTTGGCGAACAGAAAATGGCAAATCTTCCTATTGACAGACTGACCCCTGATCTACCACCCTTTACTTATGTAGGGGTTGATTATTTTGGACCACTGGAAATAAAGCGAGGGCGTAATATTGTTAAACGCTACGGAGTGATTTTCACTTGCCTTGCCAGCCGTGCTATACATCTGGAAGTTGCACAATCGCTTGATACTGACTCCTGCATACACGCATTCAGACGTTTCATTTCTAGAAGAGGGCAAGTGTCTGAATTGCGGTCTGACAATGGAACAAACCTCGTCTCAACAGAAAAGGAACTGAAAGAAGCCCTGAAATCTTGGAACTTACAGCAGATAGAACAAAGTCTGCTTCAAAGGGGAGTGAAATGGACCTTCAATCCTCCCCATGGTGCTCATTATGGAGGGATATGGGAAAGGCTCATTCGCATGGTCAAGAGAATATTACTGTCAGTAACCAGCCATCAACGTCTGGATGATGAAGGCCTTCAAACAGTGATGTGCGAAATTGAGGCCATTCTTAATAGCCGTCCACTTACAACAATATCTGACAATCCGAATGATTTAGAGCCACTAACACCTAATCATCTTTTACAGCTTAAGTTTCAGCCTGTTCTACCTCCAGGGTTGTTTAAAAAAGAAGATTTGTATGTCAGACGCCGCTGGAGGCAAGTGCAGTACATTGCCGATCTGTTCTGGAAGCGCTGGGTCCAAGAATATCTACCTCTTCTACAGACGCGGCAAAAGTGGACCCGCGTCAGACGCAACTTCCAACAAGGAGACATTGTACTGGTCGCAGATGTCGCTGCACCACGAGGATCATGGATGTTAGCCCGAGTCACTGAAGCCCTTCCTGATTCTCAGGGCTTGGTTCGCAGTGTGCGACTTCAAACCCAAACAAGTCAACTTCAGAGACCCGTCAGCAAGATCTCCTTGCTGGTAGAAGGCCAGCAACCTGAAGGTTGACAAGGCCAATATGGACTTGCGCACGTGCATACACTCACTCAGATGCATACACTGATTTTTTTGCATACAATAAATTCTAATTTGTAAATAGATTATGGCTCTTTAGAGAATTAGCATTTGATTTGATTATAGCTTGCTTCTCGCGGTAGCTATAAAGGGCGGGATATGTAAGAGCCATTTTTTGGTTAGAGGTAAAATGGTAATATGTGCCATTGGAGCACTCATACCCTTTAAGTTGTTACTTTTATTTTGAATAGGACTTTTAGTTTGATAGAGCCAAGAGGGCCTTAAAGTTAAGATGGCCGCCGCACACCTTTTGTGTTTAATCAAGAGAACAAAGGAACGACGTTTGAGGCATATAGTTCTTTACAAGCCTTTTCGAATTTTGATATATTTTAGTTTATTTTGATCTCTCATTGGATATACTTTGTACCACTTTGATCACCTTGCCTGCTAATCATTCCTAAACCATTGGAGCATCCTTGTTTATTCATGTTTGCCATCTTGCCTGCCTGCCTGTCTGCCTGCCTATTTGCTATCCTGCCAGCCTGTCTACCATCCATCCATATCTCCCTTTCAAAGGTACAATTTATAATTTACTTGAATGCTTGTCAAAGAAGTGATTAAACGTCAAACATATTTGAAATATGACACCACAAATCCTATGAAAAAATAATGTATCTCACCATTTGCACAAAAATATGAAGCAGCACAACTGATTTTAACATTGATAAGAAGAAATGTTTCTTGATCATCAAATCATTTTATTACTATGATTTTTGAAGGATCATGTGACACTGAAGCCTGGAGGAATGGTGATAAATTCAGCTTTGATCACAGAAATGAATAACACTTTAAAACATATGCAAATAGAAAATAGTTATTTTAAATTGTAATAATATTTCACAATACTACTGTTTTACTGTATTTTTGATCAAATAAAGACAGCCTTGTTGAGACAAAAAACATTAACATTTACTGACACTGTCAGTGTATAACTATACATAATAATTTCCTTTGCTTTGTGTTTGCTTTGTGTTCTGTGCAGTTCTGCCACAGGCTTCACCGACATCACATGCAATCTCTAGTTCTCCCAGTCCACCTGCTCCTGTGTGTGGGTCTTCTTTACAGACTGATGGCTCTGTACCACCTCCAGCACAATCAGCACCTACAGCTCCTGCATCAATGCCTTCTGCACATATAGTAGCACCTGTTACCAGCTACTTGCAAGATATTAGCCGCTGGAACTGCTCTCTTCATCAAAAAATTTAGATGAAAACAGAGATGGAGTCCATGGGGCTCTGGCCAGGATCACACCCAGTAAGACACCTCATGAATATGGTCTCCTTGTGGCGTTATCCACCTCAGCCCGAGCTTATAGAGACAAACATGGGCCTTCCGTCACCAACATACTTTCAGCTTCATCCCTTTTTCATTTGGAAACCAGAGCACAGTTTAATGGAAAGGCTTAGAAACAACTACATTCTGCCCTGTCTCTACAGCTGTCCAAATCCTCATGTTGTGTCCTCTGGTGTGGGAAGACCCAGAGTGATCCTTGGCACTAGTGGGCAATATTACATCTTTGCTTCACGTCTGTGCTGTAAGGCATGCAAAAAATACTGGTTCGCTGATAAACCTCAGTGGATAGACATGCTACCTCAGCGATTCAGAAACATCTTGCCAGCCTTCCTCACCCATAAGAAGGCAATCTGTAAAACGGTGATGGATGAACTGAGGCGCTCCGGAAAATCTCCTAATGACATGGCCAACCAGCTGTCTGAGGCGCTTCACCTAAAATATGAAAGAGCCCACCTTGCTTACCTTCTCAGTGTACAGAACGTCAGGGATGCTGAAGCAGGGCAGTATGGTCAGAAAACCATCACTGGGGCATTGAGGAAGGATGACACACCTGCACCGTTTGGGGGTTACGAAGACACTGATGGGTGGCATGGGGTGTCTGTGTCTGCACATTATCTGGTGGAGTGCTTGCTTCAGGAATATCAGCGACAAGAGGAAGCTCTCACTCAGCTCCTGCAAGGCACTTTTGGACAGGTGTTCAGGTCAGATCACACACGGAAAGTTGCTAGAAAAGTAACTCTCTCATCAGGCACAATGTCATCCTATGCTGTGATGAACGAGAACTGGATGATCCTGTCCTGGGTGATGCTGCAGTCTGAGAGTGAGCAGTCCTTAGGGTCAATGTACTGTGGGCTGGCCAATCGCTACAGTGCTGCTGGTATACCCAAGGCCAAGTACCAGTGGGTGGACAGGTAAGAATAATCACATCTCATCAAGTAGTGTAAACAAAGATAATGAATACATTAAAATTAATATTTCTTTTCCTTTTATGTATTTAGGGACTCCTGTTCCGCTTTTAGAGTGATGGACCCAGGACCGTATGAGCACCAGCAGTGGGAAGCTTGGAGGACCACTGAAGCTATTGTGGCAGAGGTTACATCAGGGAACCTCAAGAATTTGCATGGCGCTTGCCAGAAGTACAATGAGGACATGGTGGTTAAACTGGACTTGTTTCACTGTATGCGGCGCTTTACAAGGGAGTGTGTTTCGGAGCATCATCCTCTGTATAGCTCCTTTTGCCAATTCCTCTCCTCTGCCTTCTCTGTAGTAGATCAGAGTGACCTGGAGAAACTGAAGATCGCATACAGATTCTGTGGTATTGAGCCTTGTAATCCCACCAAACAGCACATCAGAGGGCACTGCAGAACAAAAGTGCCACATCCAAGAGAGCTGGTCCAAAGAGTGGAAGAAGTACTTCACCATTTCTATCTTGCAAAGGATCCCAACAACATCTTCCTTTTTAAACCATCGATGCTAAAATTGTGGTGGATTCAGCGTGTCCACATCCTTAGAGGCTGCCTGAGTGACCCTGAGGTGGAAGAAGGAATTCTCTACAGACATGGTGGAACCTTACAACTGAATCATGTCAAAGGTGAAGGAGCTGCTGTGCCCATCTGGATCCCGGTTAGAGGCACTTCACAGCAGGAGGGGTTTCACTTCCACCAGGCTCAGTGGGTAACAGGCAATCGCGTCTCTCCTGAGCTCTTCCAGGCACAGGGTATGACTGGTGTGGCACGCTGGAATTATCAACGGCTGGGTGATTCTCACGAAAACTTGGTTGTAAAAATGTCAAGCATGAAAATGTAAAAATTGCTTAAATTTACTTTTTTTTCCACCAGACATTAGAAACAAAGTCTGAAGTATATGGCAACATTAATTTAAAAACTTTTACTTATCATTTAACACTTTTTGTAACATAATTTCAAAAATAAGTCCTAAAAAATCTCATTACCGCAATAGTCAGAAAACATCAACACTGTTAGAAAAGCTAATATATTTTCACATTTTTAAAACTTGATTATTAATAGTCATGCACAGTAAATTGAAATTCTGAAATAATATTTATTTTAATTTTAACGTTTTTTTATTTTGTTTTATTTAGCTCATATACCGCAACACCTTCCACTATTTACAACTATTTTTTTTTATATTTCGAAGAAACCTGACACATTTTCAAAATGACATGACAAACCTGAAAGAACATAATTTGGAGATTCTGCACATGCATTTAAAATCAAAGTATTATGCTTCTATTAATGAAATTAACATTTAATAAGCATCTGTTGCGGTAATGATACATAGGTTTCGGAAATGAGGTTAATTATTTCGGTAATGAGAATACGTATACTAGCCTGAGATTTTGTTAAAAACAAATTTTAAAGTAGAAAGTCTGATAATATTTACAGCATCATGCGTTCGAGTTCAAAACTGTTTTATTGTGTAGTCTTTGAAAAAAATATTAAAGAAAAAACATGAGAACAGGAAGGCTTATATTAATATTCCTTTGTGTCATATTTAAGTCCCCATTTATGTATTTAACATACTGAAATAAGATGGTCTTGATGACATATGCTGCCTACAAATGCGAGCTCTGAAGGCTGCAGCCATCAGATTGAGAAATGGCCAGCTAATGTCAGCTGGATATCACAAAACATTTGTGTAAATAAGATGAAAAATATTTCCTTGCTGGATATGATTTGGTCTTCTGACCTTTTACCATTCTGTATCTGTTTCGATTAGAGAGAGATAAAGAGAGATAGAGAGAGAGATAGAGAGAGAGAGAGGCTGTATCCGAAAGTTTAGACAGCTGACTTGTTCCCTCGCTGCCTTATGAGACAATGACTTTGGCTGCATAATGGCAGCTCCGAGAAATGCTTTAGGACAGACTTCATAGGCAGCAAAATTGAATTCAGGTTGAAATGTAAGCAGCCCTCTCTGTGTTCCGGGATGTCGCAAATCTGCTTGAGGTGCGGAGGTCTGATCGACCCACCCAATTCACACGAGCTCTGTGTGCTCTGCTTGGGGCTTCTCCACCCAAAGGCGGCAATTGTTGGCTCAGGGTGTCCCTTATTGTGAGGATCTCCCGATAAAGGTGCTCAGGACCCGGCTCAACATCGCCCTTGGAGGTTTCTTACTGAAGTGTCCCACTGCCGGCAAAGAGCCGCTGGTGGTCGTCCTCCCCTCGCTCAACCGGTTCAGTTTGTCGCCGAGAGCCTGTGTCCTGAACCGGGAGCCGCCAGGTCTGTTTCCTTTGGGTTTCCGGCGGAGGAAGATGAGATGTCTCTGACAGCGTTGGATGGAGACTGGAACCAGGCTCCACGTGGTGCATCAGACACACAGCCATCCTTCTACAAGGAACTGGTGAGCATTCTCTTCAAAGCCGTGCAGGACTTGGAGATTGAGTGGAGCACCCCACAAGAACCCCAGAGAAGCAAGCTTGACTTTTGTTTTCTTCACTCAGGCCGCCCCGCTGATGCTTGGAGGAAAGTCACTCAAGCGTGGGCTACCCCTCCCCCCATTTTTTTTTCTTAGGTAGGCTACCTGTGTATTCCCCCCATCAAGGACGCTGTGGCTGCTCACCTCTGCCCCTTGTCCACTTCCTTGGATGGTGTGGCACAGCTTTGAGGGTAGTGAAGCCTCATGATAGCACACCTGTCCGAAAAAGCATACCCGTGCCGAGAGAGGCTCTGTCTGCATTGCACACTATGGCGGTCCTACAGATCTTTTAGGCGCAGGTGCTTAAGGCTCTGGATGAGGGTAGCACGGATCTAAATACCTTCAGGGATCTGAGAATGGCTACGGATTTCACGCTAAGGGCCACGAAGACCACTCATGGTGGTCATGCACAGTCACGCCTGTTTCTCCATCCGGCCTGTTTGGCGACACGGTGGGCACAATCACGGAGCATTTCTCGAAAGCGGTGAAGAGCTCTAAGGCTGTGAGCCACTTCCTACCTCACCACCCTGTGTCTCATGGACCAGAACCGGTGGTGCATCACAAGAGTCCCTGGCACAAATCCTCCAGTATATGATGCAAGAAACTGGGTCCTGGGGGACTGCCGTCTGGAACGAAGCCGCTCAAAAACAGAGCATTTTTCTCCTCAGTTGGTTTTGTGTTGCTCGCCCCAGGGCCCGTCCTCACATAAGCGTCTACAACACGCCCCCCCCACTCTCGAACACGGCCCACATGCTGCGAAGACAGCAGAGGCGGAAAGGGTTAATGCACAGTCCTAATGAATTGCGCAGCAACCCGCTTTCTGTCACAGCGCCGGGCGCTTTTAGGCCATCCTCTCTGGTGTCTGTGACTCACGCACTGCGCAGAAAGGAGGTGCCGCCTTTAGTCTCCCTTTGTCCCTCGCCCCCAGGCAGCAATCTGACGCTGCAGACAGCGCACGTTGTGCGGTCGCAGGTAGCTGAGATGCTGGCACGCATGGGATCCAACTTTGTGGATCTTGTGATCCAACTGATGTTGCAGCGCCTAGATGCGTGGCGTGCCATCGCTAGGTTGTTTTTGATACCTGAAAGTGGAAAGAAAGCATAACATTAAATTAACATGTCTCACAACATGGGAGAAAAAAATGTATGTACACATCATCATATAGTATAGACTTGTTGCGTTGTGTTGTGTGTGTGTCATGTACATTTCCTAACACTGTAGTGTGTTTTTTGCTAATTACACCTGCTAGTAACATCTCCAAACCTAACCTCTCTCTCTCCTTCCTTCTGTACTCCTCGAGCCATTCTGGGTTGCTGTTAAGTTTCTCCCTGAACTTTGTCAACCTGGCCTTTGCTAAAGCTTTTTCTCACTTGCTGACTGTCTACAATGAAGCATCATAAAGCAAAATATCAACAGTTATTACATTTTAAATTTATATTAAATTCATAAGAGATATTTAAATGTAATAAACAATATGGGTAAATTCTCATTTCCGAAACAGAAGTTCTCTTTACCGCAACTGCTATTAAATGGTTGCGGTATATGAGAATGGTGTTGCGGAGGATGAGGTACCCCAGTATGTTTTGCTAAAAATAGAGAAGCCACGTAGGCTTTGCTCATTTTTTATTCAGTGCATATAATTAGACTTTAATAAAGAACATTTTCATAAAATTTTTTAAATCAAACAATTTTCGAAATGTAGAAAACTACCTGTTTCGGTAATGATAATCAAAATGTCGTGTAAGCATTCTGACAAGAGAATCTTTCAAATTTAACTGGAAAGATATAAAGAGATGATCTTACCTGGTAGCCATCTTGAAGTAACTGGTCCATGTGCTTGGTCACTCAAAATCAAACTTTATTAAAATTCTGTATGTGTGCTTAAACTGTTCTCAAAAAGTGTTGCGGAGGATGAGAACATCAGGCATGGACACATCAATTTCCTAATTTTTCTTCATTATTATTATACATGAATATTCAGTAAATTATTTTTCTGTCATCTAAAGTAGTCTAGCAAAACATCCATTTATTTTTTTTCTAAATATTTTTGTTTTAATATGTTTAAATTACAGCATAACGCATGTTCAAACACAGCCGGACGCATTGCGGTAATGAGAATTTCAGCAGAAAATGAGATAAAATTGACAAATTATAAATTCTTATGTTGAAATCACACATTGTGCAAGGTAGAACACAGTATTGTGTTAATTCTGAGGCTTTTTAATATTACTATATTACACATTTCATATCTAAACTCATTAGTGCCGTGGTGTTTCAATGGTTTCGTGAGAATCACCCGGCTGGTGGACCTAAAGCAGCCTGGGATTGTCTTACCTGGAGTGTTTGACCCTGTTTTGATGATTGAGTTAAACAGGGCATCTATAAGAGTGACAGGACAGCCCAAATATCCAGCCTTGCACATCTCCAGCAGTGACACAGGAGAGAGGTTTGGCCTACAATATGTGGAGCCAGGATGTCGACCTGTGCCTCTTGATTTTGACAAACACAAAAGCAGGAAGACAGACCTAGGAGATGTGGAGATGCAAGAAGAGTCTTCCTCTGGCTTTGAGCTCTCATTTCCATCTCAGGTAAGCCATTAAACATTTTTGATAACAGACTTTTGATATAAAAAAAACTTACTTGCATATTACACTCATTTTGCTCAATTTCAGGAATGCTTAGACGATTCTTCTTCTGCTCAGACCCCTTTTGCTGCAGAACCAGAGGACACCCCACAGACTGTCGTGTTTCATGGGTTTTCCACTCAGAGTGCTGTGACAGTGAAGGAACAAACATCTGAGGAGTTTCTTTTAGATGCAGGTTATTATATTATTCATACAGGCATCAATGTATGTAATATTTCTGCCTCATCTAAGCACACAGAACACAAATACAAAATTTTATAATTTTGTGAATCTCTTTCAGAACTGCCAAGCACATCACCACTGCCTATAGCTGCTTCTCCCTGTGCTGCTCGTACTGGACCCATTAAGACAGGTGGTCGAGTTTTTGTGTTGGACCATTACAGATGGACAGATCCAATGAGAAATGCCATTGATGGTTTGCTGGCTAAACATCACGGGAGCAAGGACCTCCTTACAAAGGTGGATGCTGAATATGCTGCTATGGTACTGAGTGCCTGCACTGACCCCAACAGCCTTCTGCACTCAACCACAAAGCAGCATATAAGCAGGTACAAAAAACACCTTGCTAAAAAAAAGAACACTAATGCTTCTCTCAACACCAGCCCCGAAAAGCTCCTGGAGACTCAGCAGTTATGGCAGCGTCTTCACTCAGGCAGTGAAACCATCAGTGTCCCAGTGACAGTACTGCCATCTGTCCCAGTCAATCCACCCGCAAAGAGTGTTCCTGAGGCTGTCTCTCTGGACCAGGCTGCACTTGAGAAGATGGTGAAAGACATTGTAGAGAAGCAGCAGGCAGTTCAGCAGCAGCAACAACAGCATACGGCACAAAAAAGCAGCCTAGATGCTGCTTAGCCTGTGGTCAGCCTAAGTCTCGATACATGGGTGATGGCACCTCAATACATTTCTTTTATCAAGGTGGTGATGTTAAATACTTTTACTGCTCCAAAAAAGTATTTGACTCATATTCAGCAGAGGGCTTGACCAACCCCAGAATGCCTTTTGAGGACTTTGCAGAGACTCCTTATTTTCAGCGTGAACTGGAGGCCTCTAAGCAGAGAGGGGCAGAAATGAAGAGGGTGATTGAGGAGAGAAGCAAGAGGAAGTCAGTAGTGGAGCATCCTACTGGTCGTCTGTGCAGATTCTGCCACCTTCCACTGAAACAAGGACCCAACAGTCCTCATGTTCACACTGGTTTCCCTGGAGTGGCAGGCAAATACATTTACTGTCCTTCTAAAGTGTTTTCTCTTTATAAGGCTCAGGGAATGAGTGCAGAAATGGCATGGAGAGACTTTCAGCAGTCTCAATTCTATGAGGCTGAGAAGCAGAGGTGGATTGAGGAAAAGAAAAAATGACACTCTGCTATTGAGGTATGGGCATGTTTTTTTGCCAAAGACATTCCTTTCACAAGGTTATTTGTATACACATATTGTTGCACTTTCCATTTGTTCATTTAAATGCCAAAAGTATTGTATTGTATTTTAGTGTGATTTGCATTATTTTATCTCAGATTTGTAAAAACTATATGGTAATGACTGTTACTGTTAAACTCTTTACATAATTATTCAATTTAAAATATTTGTTATTGTTTTTTTTTCTGTATTCTCCACAACTTTAGATTAAATTAATCTTGTTTTTGTTTAATCTATAAGTAGTTATTTTTTAAAGTAGTTATTTTTTATCTAATTGAATAGTATATATTTTGGTTAGTATTGTACTGTAGTAATTACTTTTTCAGTTTTATATAATAAGGCCATACATATGTATATTATTGTACCATAACAAATAGAAATGTGTTATTTATTTGTGTTTATTGGTTATATTTCATATTTATGGGTGTTATGTACATAGTTATACAAATATAATAGGAATGTCTCTAAAAAATAAAATGGCTTAAACATGATTAACATGTTCTTTTCAATTATTCACATTCAAATAGTTTCTATATTAAAGATACCTATACCCTATTGCAATATAATTGGTCATTAGGATAAGTGCATGGTTTGTATTTGTTTACAGATTTAGCAGTATAACAAATATTTACTGCCTAAACTACCTTAAAACAGATTTTACCAATGGTGACTGCTGTTTTTAAATAACACAATTAGCCTGACAAAACGAGAAGGTAAGTTGAATGCTATACTTATTTATTAGAAAATAAAATGATTTAAATCAGAATAAAGAAGTGTGTTACTTAGTTGTGTTAATGCAACAGCCGATTAACACTAATCAGCTCTTTGTGTACAGCACAGCAGGATGAGGTGAAAGTGATCTTCCCAGGCAAGATTAAAGTGTGCTTCAGGAAAGGACCAACTGCAACATTACCTAACTCGGAAAACAGCTTCAGAGTGTTTCAGCAAAACTTGCTTCCTCTGGCCTTGCAGCATCTGTTTCTCATCCTCCAGGTTTGTTGACAGTACAGTTGAGTATATTATGTCAAATTGAAATGTGTAAATGTGGGATGACATATGATTTGCATCTTTCTTTTATGCTTTGTTTCACAGAAATGAAGGATGATGAAGAATTAGAGAGAATGATGCTTCTTATATCCCCATCCAAAATCCAAGGCCAACAACCTCACACAGGCATAGGTGCATGTGTACACACACACACACACACACACACACACACACACACACACACACACACACACACACACACACACACACACACACAGACAAACTGCCACACACATTCAGACTAGCTTCCAAACTCAGAGGCAAACTGTAACATACACACCGAGAGAGAAACTGATACACACACACACACACACAGACAAACTGACACACACATTCAGACTAGCTTCCACACTCAGAGGCAAACTGTAACATACACAACGAGAGAGAAACTGATACACACACACACACACACAGACAAACTGACACATACACGCACACAGAGACAAACTGACACATACACGCACACAGAGACAAACTGACACATACACGCACACAGAGACAAACTGACACATACACGCACACAGAGACAAACTGACACATACACGCACACAGAGACAAACTGACACATACACGCACACAGAGACAAAGTGACACATACACGCACACAGAGACAAAGTGACACACAGAGACAAACTGACACATACACGCACACAGAGACTAACTGACACATACACGCACACAGAGACAAAGTGACACACAGAGACAAACTGACACATACACGCACACAGAGACTAACTGACACATACACGCACACAGAGACAAAGTGACACACAGAGACAAACTGACACATACACGCACACAGAGACTAACTGACACATACACGCACACAGAGACAAACTGACACATACACGCACACAGAGACAAAGTGACACACAGAGACAAACTGACACATACACGCACACAGAGACTAACTGACACATACACGCACACAGAGACAAAGTGACACACAGAGACAAACTTACACATACACGCACACAGAGACAAACTGACACATACACGCACACAGAGACTAATTGACACATACACGCACACAGAGACAAAGTGACACACAGAGACAAACTGACACATACACGCACACAGAGACTAACTGACACATACACGCACACAGAGACAAACTGACACATACACGCACACAGAGACAAAGTGACACACAGAGACAAACTGACACATACACGCACACAGAGACTAACTGACACATACACGCACACAGAGACAAACTGACACATACACGCACACAGAGACAAAGTGACACACAGAGACAAACTGACACATACACGCACACAGAGACTAACTGACACATACACGCACACAGAGACAAAGTGACACACAGAGACAAACTGACACATACACGCACACAGAGACAAACTGACACATACACGCACACAGAGACTAACTGACACATACACGCACACAGAGACAAAGTGACACACAGAGACAAACTGACACATACACGCACACAGAGACTAACTGACACATACACGCACACAGAGACAAAGTGACACACAGAGACAAACTTACACATACACGCACACAGAGACAAACTGACACATACACGCACACAGAGACTAACTGACACATACACGCACACAGAGACAAAGTGACACACAGAGACAAACTGACACATACACGCACACAGAGACAAACTGACACATACACGCACACAGAGACTAACTGACACATACACGCACACAGAGACAAAGTGACACACAGAGACAAACTTACACATACACACACACACACAGAGACAAACTGACACATACACGCACACAGAGACAAACTGACACATACACGCACACAGAGACAAACTGACACATACACGCACACAGAGACAAACTGACACATACACGCACACAGAGACAAACTGACACCTACACGCACACAGAGACAAACTGACACATACACGCACACAGAGACAAAGTGACACACAGAGACAAACTTACACATACACGCACACAGAGACAAACTGACACATACACGCACACAGAGACAAAGTGACACACAGAGACAAACTTACACATACACGCACACAGAGACAAACTGACACATACATGCACACAGAGACAAACTGACACATACACGCACACAGAGACAAACTGACACATACACGCACACAGAGACAAACTGACACATACACGCACACAGAGACTAACTGACACATACACGCACACAGAGACAAAGTGACACACAGAGACAAACTTACACATACACGCACACAGAGACAAACTGACACATACACGCACACAGAGACTAACTGACACATACACGCACACAGAGACAAAGTGACACACAGAGACAAACTGACACATACACGCACACAGAGACTAACTGACACATACACGCACACAGAGACAAACTGACACATACACGCACACAGAGACAAACTGACACATACACGCACACAGAGACAAACTGACACATACACGCACACAGAGACAAACTGACACATACACGCACACAGAGACAAACTGACACATACACGCACACAGAGACAAACTGAACCATACACGCACACAGAGACAAACTGACACATACACGCACACAGAGACAAACTGACACATACACGCACACAGAGACAAACTGACACATACACGCACACAGAGACAAACTGACACATACACGCACACAGAGACAAACTGACACATACACGCACACAGAGACAAAGTGACACACAGAGACAACCTTACACATACACGCACACAGAGACAAACTGACACATACACGCACACAGAGACAAAGTGACACACAGAGACAAACTTACACATACACGCACACAGAGACAAACTGACACATACACGCACACAGAGACAAACTGACACATACACGCACACAGAGACAAACTGACACATACACGCACACAGAGACAAACTGACACATACACGCACACAGAGACAAACTGACACATACACGCACACAGAGACAAACTGACACATACACGCACACAGAGACAAACTGACACATACACGCACACAGAGACAAACTGACACATACACGCACACAGAGACAAACTGACACATACACGCACACAGAGACAAACTGACACATACACGCACACAGAGACAAACTGACACATACACGCACACAGAGACAAACTGACACATACACGCACACAGAGACAAACTGACACATACACGCACACAGAGACAAACTGACACATACACGCACACAGAGACAAACTGACACATACACGCACACATACACGCACACAGAGACTAACTGACACATACACGCACACAGAGACAAAGTGACACACAGAGACAAACTGACACATACACGCACACAGAGACAAACTGACACATACACGCACACAGAGACTAACTGACACATACACGCACACAGAGACTAACTGACACATACACGCACACAGAGACTAACTGACACATACACGCACACAGAGACAAACTGACACATACACGCACACAGAGACAAACTGACACATACACGCACACAGAGACAAACTGACACATACACGCACACAGAGACAAACTGACACATACACGCACACAGAGACAAAGTGACACACAGAGACAAACTTACACATACACGCACACAGAGACTAACTGACACATACACGCACACAGAGACAAAGTGACACACAGAGACAAACTGACACATACACGCACACAGAGACTAACTGACACATACACGCACACAGAGACAAAGTGACACACAGAGACAAACTTACACATACACACACACAGAGACAAACTGACACATACACGCACACAGAGACAAACTGACACATACACGCACACAGAGACAAAGTGACACACAGAGACAAACTTACACATACACGCACACAGAGACAAACTGACACATACACGCACACAGAGACAAAGTGACACACAGAGACAAACTTACACATACACGCACACAGAGACTAACTGACACATACACGCACACAGAGACAAAGTGACACACAGAGACAAACTGACACATACACAGAGACTAACTGACACATACACGCACACAGAGACAAAGTGACACACAGAGACAAACTTACACATACACACACACAGAGACAAACTGACACATACACGCACACAGAGACAAACTGACACATACACGCACACAGAGACAAACTGACACATACACGCACACAGAGACAAACTGACACATACACGCACACAGAGACAAACTGACACATACACGCACACAGAGACAAACTGACACATACACGCACACAGAGACAAACTGACACATACACGCACACAGAGACAAACTGACACATACACGCACACAGAGACAAACTGACACATACACGCACACAGAGACAAACTGACACATACACGCACACAGAGACAAACTGACACATACACGCACACAGAGACAAACTGACACATACACGCACACAGAGACAAACTGACACATACACGCACACAGAGACAAACTGACACATACACGCACACAGAGACAAACTGACACATACACGCACACAGAGACAAACTGACACATACACGCACACAGAGACAAACTGACACATACACGCACACAGAGACAAACTGACACATACACGCACACAGAGACAAAGTGACACACAGAGACAAACTGACACATACACGCACACAGAGACTAACTGACACATACACGCACACAGAGACAAACTGACACACAGAGACAAACTGCCACATACACGCACACAGCGACAAACTGACACACACACACACAGAGACAAACTGACACACAGAGACAAACTGACACACAGAGACAAACTGACACATACACGCACACAGAGACAAACTGACACATACACGCACACAGAGACAAACTGGCACACAGAGACAAACTGGCACACAGAGACAAACTGACACACAGAGACAAACTGACACATACACGCACACAGAGACAAACTGACACATACACGCACACAGAGACAAACTGACACATACACGCACACAGAGACAAACTGACACATACACGCACACAGAGACAAACTGACACATACACGCACACAGAGACAAACTGACACATACACGCACACAGAGACAAACTGACACATACACGCACACAGAGACAAACTGACACATACACGCACACAGAGACAAACTGACACATACACGCACACAGAGACAAACTGACACATACACGCACACAGAGACAAACTGACACATACACGCACACAGAGACAAACTGACACATACACGCACACAGAGACAAACTGACACATACACGCACACAGAGACAAACTGACACATACACGCACACAGAGACAAAGTGACACACAGAGACAAACTGACACATACACGCACACAGAGACAAACTGACACATACACGCACACAGAGACAAACTGACACATACACGCACACAGAGACAAACTGACACATACACGCACACAGAGACTAACTGACACATACACGCACACAGAGACAAACTGGCACACAGAGACAAACTGACACATACACGCACACAGAGACAAACTGACACATACACGCACACAGAGACAAACTGACACATACACGCACACAGAGACAAACTGACACATACACGCACACAGAGACAAACTGACACATACACGCACACAGAGACAAACTGACACATACACGCACACAGAGACAAACTGACACATACACGCACACAGAGACAAACTGACACATACACGCACACAGAGACAAACTGACACATACACGCACACAGAGACAAACTGACACATACACGCACACAGAGACAAACTGACACATACACGCACACAGAGACAAACTGACACATACACGCACACAGAGACAAACTGACACATACACGCACACAGAGACAAACTGACACATACACGCACACAGAGACAA
Source organism: Paramisgurnus dabryanus (assembly GCF_030506205.2). NCBI lineage: Eukaryota > Metazoa > Chordata > Actinopteri > Cypriniformes > Cobitidae > Paramisgurnus > Paramisgurnus dabryanus. The sequence goes on from NC_133342.1 coordinate 46,380,381, forward strand.
ACTGACACATACACGCACACAGAGACAAAGTGACACACAGAGACAAACTGACACATACACGCACACAGAGACAAAGTGACACACAGAGACAAACTGACACATACACGCACACAGAGACAAACTGACACATACACGCACACAGAGACAAACTGACACATACACGCACACAGAGACAAACTGACACACACACGCACACAGAGACAAAGTGACACACACACGCACACAGAGACAAACTGACACATACACGCACACAGAGACAAACTGACACATACACGCACACAGAGACTAACTGACACATACACGCACACAGAGACAAACTGACACACAGAGACAAACTGACACATACACGCACACAGAGACTAACTGACACATACACGCACACAGAGACAAAGTGACACATACACGCACACAGAGACTAACTGACACATACACGCACACAGAGACAAACTGACACATACACGCACACAGAGACAAACTGACACATACACGCACACAGAGACAAACTGACACATACACGCACACAGAGACAAACTGACACATACACGCACACAGAGACAAACTGACACATACACGCACACAGAGACAAACTGACACATACACGCACACAGAGACAAACTGACACATACACGCACACAGAGACAACCTGACACATACACGCACACAGAGACAAAGTGACACACAGAGACAAACTTACACATACACGCACACAGAGACAAACTGACACATACACGCACACAGAGACAAAGTGACACACACACGCACACAGAGACAAAGTGACACATACACGCACACAGAGACAAACTGACACATACACGCACACAGAGACAAAGTGACACACACACGCACACAGAGACAAAGTGACACACACACGCACACAGAGACAAAGTGACACATACACGCACACAGAGACAAACTGACACATACACGCACACAGAGACAAACTGACACATACACGCACACAGAGACAAAGTGACACACACACGCACACAGAGACAAAGTGACACACAGAGACAAACTTACACATACACGCACACAGAGACAAACTGACACATACACGCACACAGAGACAAAGTGACACACAGGGACAAACTTACACATACACGCACACAGAGACAAACTGACACATACACGCACACAGAGACAAAGTGACACACAGAGACAAACTTACACATACACGCACACAGAGACAAACTGACACATACACGCACACAGAGACAAACTGACACATACACGCACACAGAGACAAACTGACACATACACGCACACAGAGACAAACTGACACATACACACACAGAGACAAACTGACACATACACGCACACAGAGACAAACTGACACATACACGCACACAGAGACAAACTGACACATACACGCACACAGAGACAAACTGACACATACACGCACACAGAGACAAAGTGACACACAGAGACAAACTGACACATACACGCACACAGAGACAAACTGACACATACACGCACACAGAGACAAACTGACACATACACGCACACAGAGACAAAGTGACACACAGAGACAAACTTACACATACACGCACACAGAGACAAACTGACACATACACGCACACAGAGACAAAGTGACACACAGAGACAAACTGACACATACACGCACACAGAGACAAACTGACACATACACGCACACAGAGACAAACTGACACATACACGCACACAGAGACAAACTGACACATACACGCACACAGAGACAAACTGACACATACACGCACACAGAGACAAACTGACACATACACGCACACAGAGACAAAGTGACACACAGAGACAAACTGACACATACATGCACACAGAGACAAACTGACACATACACGCACACAGAGACAAACTGACACATACACGCACACAGAGACAAACTGACACATACATGCACACAGAGACAAAGTGACACACAGAGACAAACTGACACATACACGCACACAGAGACAAAGTGACACACAGAGACAAACTGACACATACACGCACACAGAGACAAACTGACACATACACGCACACAGAGACAAACTGACACATACACGCACACAGAGACAAACTGACACATACATGCACACAGAGACAAAGTGACACACAGAGACAAACTGACACATACACGCACACAGAGACTAACTGACACATACACGCAAACACAGAGACAAACTGACACACAGAGACAAACTGACACATACACGCACACAGCGACAAACTGACACACACACACACAGACAAACTGACACACACGCACACAGAGACAAACTGACACATACACGCACACCGAGACAAACTGACACATACACGCACACAGAGACAAAGTGACACACAGAGACAAACTGACACATACACGCACACAGAGACAAACTGACACATACACGCACACAGAGACAAACTGACACATACACGCACACAGAGACAAACTGACACATACACGCACACAGAGACAAACTGACACATACACGCACACAGAGACAAACTGACACATACACGCACACAGAGACAAACTGACACATACATGCACACAGAGACAAAGTGACACACAGAGACAAACTGACACATACACGCACACAGAGACTAACTGACACATACACGCACACAGAGACAAAGTGACACACAGAGACAAAGTGACACACAGAGACAAACTGACACATACACGCACACAGAGACAAACTGACACATACACGCACACAGAGACAAACTGACACATACACGCACACAGAGACAAACTGACACAAAGAGACAAACTGACACATACACGCACACATAGACAAACTGACACATACACGCACACAGAGACAAACTGACACACAGAGACAAACTGACACATACAAGCACACAGAGACAAACTGACACATACACGCACACAGAGACAAACTGACACATACACGCACACAGAGACAAACTGACACATACACGCACACAGAGACAAACTGACACATACACGCACACAGAGACAAACTGACACATACATGCACACAGAGACAAAGTGACACACAGAGACAAACTGACACATACACGCACACAGAGACTAACTGACACATACACGCACACAGAGACAAAGTGACACACAGAGACAAACTGACACATACACGCACACAGAGACAAACTGACACATACACGCACACAGAGACAAACTGACACACAGAGACAAACTGACACATACACGCACACAGAGACAAACTGACACATACACGCACACAGAGACAAACGGACACATACACGCACACAGAGACAAACGGACACATACACGCACACAGAGACAAACGGACACATACACGCACACAGAGACAAACGGACACATACACGCACACAGAGACAAACGGACACATACATGCACACAGAGACAAACTGACACATACACGCACACAGAGACAAACTGACACATACACGCACACAGAGACAAACTGACACATACACGCACACAGAGACAAACTGACACATACACGCACACAGAGACAAACTGACACATACACGCACACAGAGACAAACTGACACATACACGCACACAGAGACAAACTGACACATACACGCACACAGAGACAAACTGACACATACACGCACACAGAGACAAACTGACACACAGAGACAAACTGACACATTCACTCACACAGAGACAAACTGACACATTCACTCACACAGAGACAAACTGACACATACACGCACACAGAGACAAACTTAATATCACAGAGACAAACTGACACAATGCAGAATCTAAGGCCAACAACCTCACACAGGCATACGTGCATGTGTACACACACACACACACACACACACACACACACACACACACACACACACACACACACACACACACACACACACACACACACACACATTCTGGTTTCCATGTTTTGTGGGGACATTCCATAGACATAATGCATTTTATACTGTACAAACTGTATTATTCCCTAACCCCAACCATCGCAGAAACCATTCTACTACTTCACATTATCAGGAAACATAATTTTGTTTGATTTATAAGCTTGTTTCCTCATGGGGACAATTGGTCCCCACGACGTGATAATTACCAGGTACACACACACACACACACACACACACACACACACACACACACACACACACAAAATATTTATTGTGGTTGCTATATGCATTTTTTCTGAAAGTGTACCCATATAAAGGGTATTGCTGAAAAAGACCATAATGCTCAGTCAGTTTTCCCTGAACAAACAACAGTGGAAGAATTCCATCCTTTTTATACCAATCTTTGGTTTGTTCTTTTTTCATAAAAGTGGAGGAGGGTAAAGAATTGGAGAGGATGATGCTACCCACTAAAAGGCCACATGAGTGAGAACCACATACATGCTCAAACACACATACACTTCAGTCCTCTATGTAACGGTAAAGACTTTTATATGTCATTCTCTCTGTTTATGTTATAAATGCTTGGAAGTTAAATTATCTACTATGCTTTCAGGTTCAGAAGTTGTTGGAGTCCCAGTGGTCAAAGGTCTTATTCCTTCTGCACACTAGGAATGATTCTGACATGAACCAGGATTATATTTTCTACATTGATTTGTTGCTGTTTGTTGGTTAGCTCATGTTCAGGTCTATTCTAATTCTTGTATCCATTGTTCTAACATTGAAAATATTTATATATCATCATTGAGGGTAAGTACAGAGTTCATGATTTGCATGTTTTTTTTTTTTGCATGTTATTCTTTGAAAGTTTGATATGCACATGATTTACAGATACATAAAGCAAGCTGTAGAGTACTTATGTAATGTAGAGCATACCACATCATACCACACCCCTAATATTATAAAGACTCTTAACATGTGTTCTATGGGTTTGCATGCATTTACATTACTATTAATTAACACATTTACATTTTTCTGTGTTAGGTAGGCATAAACCACCAGCAACTCTCTCAAAACCAGCCCGGCCTGATGAATACAGTGCTACTTCATCTCCACGGGAGGTTGGTATATGGACATGTACACGTGCCGACTCAACTGTAAAGATATGCCTGTTCCTCATCAGTGTTATTGTTTTTCACCAATTCCCTTTAATCCAGTGAGGGTTCCTTTGCCAGTACCTCCAGAGTTGTTAAATTATCTACAAGCAAGACCACATCGCCTTTGACACCAGTGAATGAAACCGTTTTCTGTCAGTGTAAGGACTTAATTTAACATAATTTTACTTAATCCATTTCAAAGCAGATTTAACAAATGTAATGTTCATCTATGACTAATGTCATCCTGCATCCCTCCTCCCAGTGACCTATGCACAGTCTACAGACTCTACTCCTCCCTGCAGCTGCTGTCCAGTCTTTCTCAGGACTCCCTGCAGCCTATTCTGGGTACCCCTCAACTCAAAGTGACTGCCCTCATGTGTCCTGTTTCTGAATGTATGCATTGTAATTATTGTATCATAAAAATATAACTCTGTATTTTCATTGTTATGGATATCTGTTACATGCAGAAACCACTGTGGTAGTTTAATACTTTTGGCACAATCCTGTTTATAACTGTACTGTATACATGCACATGGGCAGTAGGACCATCTGTGTTTAACTGAAAAAGTACTGTGTAGCCTTATTAAGCCTGTTTCTGTTTCTTAAAACTGTCACTTAATTTCATAGATTGATTATTTATTTTGGTCATCTTGAGATATTTCCAGTATGTGTTCATTCAATATAATTGCCTTTGTTCAAATTTTTGTGCACTTAACATGTTTATATTGTTGTGGTAGAATGATTGTCTTATAAAATTTAGATAGGCATGCATTTAATTGTATTCTTTTAAATGTTAATTTTATTAAAAAGTGTTTTATCTAAAAATGTCCTGAAAACTAGTTATTTATACACTATAAACACTATAAAGTTCTATAACACATTGCATCAGTAAAAAGTATTCAGAAACAAGTTTCATACAAAAAAAAAACAAAGTAAAGTGATAACTGATTTATAATTATTAAATATATGAATGAGTAAATGTGTCAAAAGGTATAAATAACGTCTTCATTTTCACCTTTACTGGGATTCGAACCGATATATAAGTGCGGCCACCCTGAGACACGCCCTCAAATTTTTCCTCGCTTCTGATTGGCTAGTCACCGTTCTACAGGTATCCACGGGCGGCCAACTTGACAAAACATCCTAAAAACGGTCTTAACTTTAGGGTAACCTCACAGGTGTCCTAACTTAAAACTTTAATGAGAGCCAGCTGAAACAATCACATTATGATAGAGCTGCGGGAGAATGACATTACATTTTTAACAAAGTGGAGGATGAAAAATATCAATGTTTGTTTTTGGATTACTCTTTGAATGTTTTTTACCTTCACACATTCACATAATCACAATGTTTCTCACTAGTGGAGCGATCTTTCAATTTCTGTCATCCCTCATTATTAAAAAATTATCTTATCCGTGAACACTTGATGGGATTATAGTGAATACAGTACACACTTGACTCAGCATCTATTTCTTGTCATGTCTCTATCAAATGTTGAAATGTACAATAGTATCCTAGCACTTAGGAAGAATAATTTTTTTAATTTTTGTAAGTCACATTTGCTAAATGTTTAAATTGAATGGTAACTGATAGATGATGTGCTAAAACACTAATACAAAAAAACACAGACTATGATTACTATTAATTTAATAAAATGTATTTTTCTAACCCATTGAAATTAAAAGGACAATTCTTTTGTTTACTGTAGCAGCAGCTCGCATTGCTGGTTGCTTGGTTACAGACATGACAGTTGATAGCCGAACATGATTAAGCGATTTGGGATTTCCTAACTAGAGATGAGATAAGATTTGCTGAAATAAGATGAGAATCCTACATCAATTTAAGATTTGCTTCTGTAATATGAATTTGTGAAAAATCTTAACTTAACACATCATATCTTAAGTTAAGACCTAAGATAGAAAGTTTCTGTAATACGCCCCCAGGTCTACAATTCTGAGCGTTATTTATCCTGTTGTTCTGTTCGGCCTTGTTTTTAACCCTTGCCTGTTTATTGTTCTGTGTTTGTTTTCTGCCTTCCCTGACACACGCTTGGAATATTGACTAGTGTTTTTGGATTGTCTTTGATGGTGTTGTTTGCCTGGTGTATGACCCTTGCCTGTGTTGTAGATTTCCCTTCAATGAAACCTGCATTTGGATCTAACCGCAACCCATTCTCACCAAAAAGCGTACAAATGACACGCAGTGTGATTATCGTGCAATAGATACGCCAAATTCCGATTTTGCGTGCATATGATACGCCAGTCCTTCCCATTCACTTATATGGCGAATCGTTTCGTGACGTTTTATTTATTGTTTTCTCATTTGTTTTCTGTTTTTTTACCATTTTCGCTTGGGTTTAGGGTTAGAACAACTTTTTGTTATATAAAAATGACATCCTAACCCAAACCCCAACTCTAACCCCAACTCCAAGCGACCATGGCTTAAATATAGACAAAAACTTAGAGAAACCTGTATATTAAATAACCTGCTTAAACAAATGTGAAATCTAACCCTAAACCCAAGCGAAAATGGTTTAAAAAACAGAAAACAAATGAGAAAACAATAAATAAAACGTCACGGAACGATTCGCCATATAAGTGAATGGGAAGGACTGGCGTATCATATGCACGCAAAATCGGAATTTGGCGTATCTATTGCACGAAAATCACACTGCGTGTCATTTGTACGCATCTTGGTGAGAACGGGTTGGGTTACACGCTCATTACAACTATGTACAGCACTTTGGTCAGCGCAAGCTGCGTTTTAAATGTGCTACATAAATACATTTTACTTACTTTTACTATGTGCTGCCATCAGCAGCTACGGCGTTATTCATCGTCATGTGACCTTAGGGCCATATAACACTGCCCATCTTGTAACATTTCTGTATGCTCTACACAGGAAGCACTACTGAGATGTGAACAAAGAGGTGTCGAGCAGACATAGCATCCTACAGTATGTATGTGGTAATCTGGGACAATGTGAACTTTCACCGTGTTTCTAGAATTCATAAGTGGTTTGAAAATAACCCATGTTTTATAAATTTGTGCCTCCCACCATACTCGCCCTTTCTTAATTCCATTTAAGATTTTTTCCTGCATGAAGGTCTATAACAAAAATCCTTATACACAGGAAAATGTCATTCAGTCAATGGATGCAGCAGTGACAACAATGGAGAGGAAGCGATTCAAGGTTGGATAAGGCATGCTAAAGGATTCTTTCCCCATTATTTAGCAAGAGACAGAATTTTCGGCAACGTTGATGAGGTCCTGTGGCCTGACCATGCGCAGAGGCATGATGCTGAGGCAGAATGATTCCAAGACATTGCTTACAATCAATCTGCTAAAGATTTTGTTTGTGTCTACATTTATGTGTGCAGGATTGTGCAAGTACTTCAAAATAAATATAATTTTTCTCCTGCTCTGCCTAGAGTGCAGTGTTTTGCATTTATCTCTGTAGTGTGTAATTACTGCTGTATAGAGGTTATGCATTAACTGGATGTGTGTGTGTGTATCTGAAAACAGTGCTTGGTTTTGTGTAAAGATAACACAATTCTAAAGCGATCCTTTGATATAGCAACCCAAGTCAAAGGTTTTTACAGTGTAGCTTAAAGGCGGGTTGCATCACTTTTGGAAAAAGGAGTCGGCCGACTACCAAAATATACTTGTAGCCAATCAGCAGCAAGGAGCGTGTCTACTAACCAACATCGTTGCTTGGGTTGAGAATGTGTGGGGCGGACCTATCAAATGAAGGTCCAGATTCAATTGGGGTAGGAGCGTGTTTGTTAAGTGATTTCTAATGTCAACATTGGCTTTCAGAGATCATGCACCCTGCCTTTAAGTTAGGTGATTTGTGTTTAAGGTTTTGAGAAAGTGAGAGAAACATGTGTTTTAGCAATAACATTAAGAAATACTGTAATAAACTGCTTGATAAAACACTGAATCAAGACACGTTGTTGGACTACATTACATGTAATGGTTATAAAACTTTATTTCATTATGTAGAAATCAAGGTTAACATGTACATGACACTAAACGATAAACGTTACACTTGATAAAACCGAAATCTGGAGATATTTGCAAATGCTTTTGGAAATATTTGGGATACTGCATAAGTGAACAAAATACACAAACACTGTGCAATGGATTTTTGGATAGGCTTTAACCACTGGTAGAAAAACATGTCTGGAAAAGCAGCCATATTTGGTTGCTCAATTTTATTAAAGCAATACCATGTAGTTTTTCGACCTTTAAATAATGTCTCTAAACTTATTTCACTGGTGGAACAACTCTTAACTGGACAAATTCTACTGATGCTGATTAGCTTCCACACTCTGTAAGTTGCTTGGTCAGAGCACACAGCCCCGCCCCTCCCCTGCCTGCAGAAGAGTGTCTGATACCAGGCCCTGTTGCGCTTTTCAACCACAAGGGGGATCCATAAGTCAGTCTTACATGGAGAACTACATAGTGTTGCTTTAAAGGCATCGTATCTCTGGCACGAACACTGTTGTGTTCTGGAGCAGAGAGGTGCAAAGAGTGCTGGGCTCATTACCCAGTGGTGAATGGACCAAAACCATGTCCAGATTGAATGAGAGTTCTCTGGTTGCTCAGTTTTTAATGCAAACCTGTCCAGCATTAAAAGGTGAACTTCTTAAAACTTCTAAACAACTTAAGCCAGCTCACACTGACATTTGGATGGATTTTGCTGTCACAGACCGATTTCCAATGTCTATAATAACTCTTTTAATCGACATTGATTATTGCAATAATTTTCTAACCTTTTTGATTCAATCACAGTGCATAAAAAATAAACGAATAAAGCTGGTCAACTTCTTGTGTTAATTACAGTATGTGCTGAAAAACCCACGACTGCTGTTTGACCATATTTCTTATAGTTTTAGTCTGGGAAAAGGCTAAAGCCCTGTCCGGGAAACCGCCCCATATGTGCTATACAATGTTACCTATACAATGAAAATATTTTTTTTATAGTTTTCACATTTTTAACTATTTTAAAGTTATCACAAGTAATCCTTAGTCAAACCAATAATTCAATAGAACAGTAACAAGAAAACTACAGTTTTCCTGCAGTGTTCACTGCAACATTCAAAATTAGCTCCTCTCTGTGGCTTGTATGTGGTTTGTAGGAATGTTTTATAAATATAAACTACACAGGTGGCAGTTCTACAAAACAGCATTATATACCATAATCTACAATTAATAACTTCCAAAATCCTACAAAATATAATGCACATTTTATATAACAGTAAAAGGATGTTTGGTGTTATTCAGATGAATATTGCTGTGAGATGAAGTTCAGATTTTCATGATGGATTGGTAAACTGTATAAAAGTCAAGAGGCAGGGCAGCCCCCTTTTTAGCCATCTGGATATACCCTGCAGGGACAAATGTTAATTGAAGACAGGGCACCATTATGTATTATTAAACATCCAATAGCTGCATTAAGACATCAATTTTAGTGCAGCCTTCCAATGCATGGCACAGTTTGCCCAAAGTAAAGCCCAGAAGTCCCTCCCTCATCTTCCAGCACTCCAACATCTGGTGCACCTTTTCTGCCAGCCCATCCCGGTCATAGTCGTGCTCGATGGTCTCCACGTCGATTTCAGTCAGACCCAGCCTACGAGCAACTCGCTTCCAGCTGCTCCCAATGTTCTGACGAACAATCTCCAGATGAGAATCGGTAACCGTGTGGTCCTCTGATGAGGAAGACACAATGAATAAAAAGGTTTATCAGATTCGTTATAGTCATATATTATGAACTGATTTTGCAAAATAAATGATGACATATACACAATAAAAGCACAAATAAAACGTGTCTTTTTCAACTGCAGAAAACTCTCTCATTGTTAAAAACATATAAACAAAGTGTGAACAAAAAGAACAAACAACCATTTTAGCATTTGACATGTTTTCTTTGTTTTACATCGTGATAAAAAGTCGACTTAATTTATTCGCATTCATGAGGAAATCTCCACATGTAAATCCATTTACTACATTTTATTTATATGCATGTTAATGAGGCAGACCGGAGACGCAAGCACGTTGCATGTTGGCAAATTCCAAAGTTCAAGTTCTGTGAATTCTGAACTGCAAATTCATATCAAAGGTTGATATCAAATTGATATGTGACACAAAGTGTCACAGCAGACTTAGTTTATAACTTAGTTTATAACAGGGGCCAGGCTAATATAAAAATATGTAATAAATAAATATTTAAATTGAGGATATTAATAATATGTGCTTTTGACCTTTTTAAATCTCAGAGGTATACATGAAAGATGCATGATTTAATTTGTGTGTTAAGGTTCACATATTGGCAAAACTGAAATTTTGTGGCTTTTTCATGATAACTGAAGTCTAGGGGCTATGTAAGTACCAGAGATTTAAGTCGCACACACAGTGACTTCAGACTTGACTTGAGACTCGTCCTCAAAGACTTCAGACTCGACTCGGACCGCGCGACTCGTGAACAATGTTTATTTTTAGGAAACGTCTGATGAGCTCGACGCTATTCCACTCCCTCGGTTAACTACAACCTGCCCACAACGTAACATGTGACGTATCTGCTCCGCGCGCGCGGCCTTGAACATACAGTACATGTTGACTGCACCGGCCGCTGCTGTGCCATTCTTCTGAAGCTTTGGGTAATGCTGTGGCGGATCCGCGGCTCGGCTCGCATGCGATTCGCGGATTAATATGCAATTTAAATAGGGTAAGTTTATCATTAAAGTTTCTAAGGCTTGCAATTGTTTAAATGGTTAAACAATTTAACTGCAAAAAGGCGCTCAAGTGAGCAGATTTCTGTACGCCCATGCGTTTAAATGTGTCCGGTCAAGCTCCAGTCAGGTCCAGAGTTGCGCTACTTTGTGTCATACTGTAGTTCATTAACATACATTTGCTGAATAGAGCAATGAAAAACAACGTAACATTTTTATGTGAAGCGACTGCTGCATCTTCTTTCTGAAGCGCTGTTTGGAATACGCACTTCGCCTGTGTGTGAACACGCGGCGTTTAAGTGCCCTCAGTAGTGCACATACAGAAAGAAGTGATTCAAAAGTTAAGCCAACATAAAATCTTTCTGTTCTTGACAGGGCACATACACACAAAATGATCTCACAGTATTCTGTTTCTAATAAAAACATTTGTTTATGTCTTAAGAAACCAGTCAGAAACCAGTCTGGGCTTATTTGTTCTTAAAGAGATAGTAACCTCAATTAACCTACAAATAACCTAAGTCTGTGTCATTTATGTTAATCAAACAACCCAAGACAAACAGAAAATCACTTCTATTGCTCTAAAAATAATAATACAAATATTTAATTTGTACAATAAAGACGAAAAATAAAGTGTTATTATCCATTTAATTCAATTTCTGTACCTAATGCTAATTTTAGACCTTACTTAATGTGCAACTTTGTCCTTTTTTATACATGTTTGTAATTTCTTTATTTGTTATTAGAGTTTTATTTGTTACAAAGAGACTTGAGACTTGACTTGGACTCGAGCCCAGAGACTTGACTTGGACTCAAGCTCAAAGACTTCAGACTTGACTTGGACTCGAGCTCAGAGACTTGTGAGCATCTCTGGTAAATACCATATACTGTAAGTTTAAAAATAGTTATTTACGAGTCAAATGCACACAGTCTGCTTAAAGTAGCTGTGAGTTAACATTGTTCAGTAAATTCAGTAAAATCGTGATGATAGGAATACATTCCTATCATCACAATTTTACGTAATTTACGGAACAGTGGCCACCTTCATCACACCATGTGGGAAAATGCTGTTCAATCGATGGATGTCAGGAAACTAAATCATTGCTCAGGCTTCTGAAAAACATTTATATATGAGAACAATGGCTAATGTTCATTTAGTGAAAAATTCCTCAACAATTAATTAGACTTTAGCAGTCTGTTCTAAACATTTCACAAGTAACTGCTTCAATGTGGCAGTTCAATGCTGGTTTCTCTAGGAATCTACTCAAAGATGTTGCAGTCCTTACTTTGTTGAGTCGGACCTCAAATCCACAACCCGTAAGTAAACACATTTTAAGTAGTGCTGCACAATAACTTGCGATTGTCTCGTGAATCGCGTGCATGCAATTTATCATGCAGCCCTAACTTTAAGTTACATTATGGAGCCAGAGAAAACTAAAATTATATACTGTAAATGGTTATGCAACGCTAACGAGATGCTAACATGTTGCTGACTAGATGCTTACATGTTGTTTTGTAACGCCTTTGGTAGCCACAAGTTTTAATAGAATATCTGTTGGAAATCAGACGTTGTTGTTTTTTTTTAAGTTACAGACACCAGCCTGTTGGTGTCTGTTTGTTTATTGAGTTAAACATGGTAAGTTTAAAATATCTTAGGCTATGTGTCTGTTGGTTTACTAACCTAACATTTAGTGTACTTCCATGTGTAACATTATTTCAACTGCGTATTTCATTGAATATGCTCATGAATATTACTTATTAAAGGCCAAAACAACCTATTTTTAGCAAACCTACTGAAAGAGGATTTGTAAAAAATATATAAAGATTGTTGTTGGTACTTAAACTGCAAATATATATTCTTAAGGACATCATAATCTAAAATAAAACTCTAGAAAGGTTAGAAATATGTGACCTTTAATGACTTCAGTTTCTGTTTTTATAATACAAAGTGAATTTCATCAGAAGAATTGGAAAACACTAAAGAAGTCATATGGATTAGTTTTATGTCTTTTATGTTAAACGGTTACTTTTACAGTACTTCTATGTATTTTATATTAAAATACTTGTAAGCTCCTGATGTTAGATTCCCCTACACTGATAACAGGTTAAACACATTTATGTTGCATGTGCTATAAGGGCTTTTTCTGTATATGCACATAGGATGAGAAACCTACAGATTAAATGTGTGATGCACAGTCACTTGGATTGGAATATTTAATGGACATTTGATTTAATCATATTTGATTATTATTTGATATTGAGTACAAAATTTGCAGTTGAAAACATACAGTAAGGTTTAAGACTGCTATTATAATGTTGTATTTATGATATTTATTAAAAATTTTTACAGTGTACAGATAACTGATTTATAATTGTATGTGATCAGAGTCAATAATGAAATGGGCATTCTGTCAGACATTTTTTTCAAATGACTACTGCAGGTAAAGTTTTACCATATTTGAGTAGGAGCTCCTTATATCTGGCTCTGTTGGTGGATCCAGTGGATAATAAGCTGTGAGAGCTGTTTTCAGAGGCTCGCAAATTCATTGTGTTGTTACTTCCAATCTGAATAGCATGAGCATTTGAGATAACCACTGTTGGAAATGCAAACAAAGATGGAGACATGTAAGAGAAATGTTTCAAAATTATGCAATAGCTTATATTACGAGAATATCTAGACATATAATGTAAGAGAGTTGACAAGCTCAGGATCCACTACCAATTTTGCTATGGTTTAATTTTTTTCTGATCTGCCACTGACAAACAAAATAAAAAATCTATATTTTTGGTCCTGGAAAATGAGAGTAATGATTTCTTTTGCAAGGGAGGTTCAGAGTGGTTGACTAGTACTTGTGGTTAGTACTATACTGAAATCTGCTGCTCTATTATACATACATGACATTATTACTAGTGATGCACCGATGTATATCGGCCGATTTTTGATGAATTTGAAACCATCGGCATATCGGCAATAGCACGAGAAAGGCCGATACGATTGTTTATTAATTAACTGCATAAAGAAATCCATTATATGTAAAAAAATTAGTTAATGTTGTTAATAAAATAAAAGCAAAAACCACCTTTGAAGGTTGTTATTATATTTGTTTTAGCTTAATTTATGCCTCTCTTATTAGTTTGGTCAGTTGAATGTTAATTAGATCCAATCCATGTTCAGTAAAAATAATTTGGTGCAGAAATAAACTAGCTAATAGATCAACTGTATTATATTGTATACAAGTGTTTAATATCGGTATCGGCATCGGTATCGGCCAGAAGTTGTCTGTTTAAATTGGTATCGGTCAAAAAAAAATCCTATCGGTGCATCCCTAAATTATTACATTTTAAAGCTGGACCAAAAAAAGTGTTTGCAATCTATTAATGTCAATATATATATATATATTTTTTTTTTTAATGATCACATATAATTCACTTTGTGAGCTTGTATCTAAAATACAAAAATACCAGGGGCTAGTTGTCACACAGGGAAGTTTTATAACTGATATGTTGCAGTAACCTCTCTAGCTCTATAGTCAATAAATATTGCTGGCTCTGAAATAATTGCTTGTGATTTTTCTCATTTCTCACATTGGATAAAAGTGTCTACTTAATAAACGAATGTAAATGTATGAACGCATATTACCACATACGGGGGTTTATATAATAAAGGCAGATTTTAACTTTTAAAGTGAGCTGGATTCTCACAAGAGTATTTAGATCTTTTCTGAAGAAATGTTATACTTGGTTTCTCTTTTGCGTGCAACATAACTGTATAGAACTGAAAAGCTTCTAACAGGCTTTTAAAATGCAGGTTCCAGTGTGACAACATGTCCCAAAAGGTGTTCAAAAATGTGTTTTTTAATATCCACATTCTTCTGCAGGAAGTTATTAAACAGAAATGAATAAATCTGCACTCAAAAATATAATCACTTGTGACAAACAGCAGCCATATATTATAGTCACAATATACTGTGCACAGTCGAGGATGCTCTTATTTATAATCAATAATGTGTGTAAACATGGCATAAAACAAAATACTGATTCTTGGTTCGTGAATAATAAGGTAAAGAGACAGATACAGTACCTCTACCTGTTCCCGAGTCTGATGGAGGACATATTACAGGCGAGCTACAATGCAAGGCAGGATTTGAATCGAGCCTGAAGAGGTCTTCTGCAGGGTATCCAGGTTCAGGGCAGGACTTCACACGATCATACGTTAAATGTCTGTCATATTCAGAATACAGCCCTGACGTCTGCTCCGCATAGTCTGGCCTTTGAACACCATTAACTGAACTTGCAGCAACTGCAGACCTCAAATGGCCTTCTTCATCTGGGTTTGGATACGGGGCAAGCTGAGTCCAAGACTTTACAGAAGATGCCTGAGGAAAAACCTCTCCAGGCCATCTGCTACTGGCTGGCTGCTGTGGGAGTGGATTGTAAACGCTTTGTGGCGTTGATTCCAATTCATCTATACGGCTGCCATATATGTGGTAGTTGTACTCTTGTTTCAGCTTTAGCTCTACGTTGGGAGAGCTTAGAGGTGCTGCATCGATCTCTAGTTGAGACTCTCCAGAGGCCATGAAGCTGAGGTCTTCAATGCTGGCTTCCACTGGACCGATATCTGAACTCCTCAAGGATGCTGGGGAGTCTCTTGAGGGGTCTGCTGATGCAGGAAACATCAAATGTGCATCACAAAGTACTATCAATGTCATTTTTTTGTAGTAATTTTAAGGCAAAAAAATTAAAAAACTCTACTAAACATACGCACAAGCGCAAAAGCAAGCTGGATAAAAATATCAGACTGTTCATCAGGGCAAATCTGTGTGTATTACATACGCTTTTTAAATATAACAAGTTATTTATTCACAGAAGTGTAAATTTAGGTAAATATGGTTGGGACATGGGAGTTACAAGACAAAAGACAAAAAGAAACAATCCCAACCCATGTTTCTGACCATCAGCCTTGTGACTATAAGGAAACAATGAGTGTAATAGAACCATGTTATGGTTCTAGGGGTGAGGTTTTAAGTTTAATTTCCTGTCTAGACTATCAGTGTGTTATGCATTGTTTATGTCAGAAGCATTTGTATACAGTGCACATCTCAGTAGGACATTATTCAAATAAATCCCTGTGAAACGTCCTTCTACCCGAGGTTAAAAATGAGGTTTAGAACAAGATCTTATATACACAACCATTCTGAAAATACCAGCTAAAATCAGCCCAAGCTGGTCTCCCAGCCTGGTTTTAGCTGGGTAAACTGGTGTAGCAGACTAATTTTAGATTAGTTTTTGGACATTTTTTACCAGGTCAAGCTGGTCTTATATATATTTAATTATTTTACTTTTCGAAAGAGGTGGTGGTGAGATTCTACTGCTTTTATACCAACAAAGGGCAAAACATATTTGTTGTTGTCTAAAACAGATGCAAGCTGGTGGATCATCTGGTCTCCCAGCTTGACCAGCTAAAAAGTGGGCAAAGCCAACAAGCTTTTTAGGTTTTAGCTGGTCTTTTCAGTAGGGAATGTTACCATGTCTCATAATAAATGACCATACCTTCAGGAGTGTTTGGTTCTGAAGTTTTGAGGGATTTTAATTTCTCTACAAGATCTTCTGGACCCTCATATGAACTCTGGGTATGAAAAAAAAACAATGTCACTCAAAGAAATCCTGACCAGATCTCTTAATCAAATGCAGTGAAATTCATATGGCTATTTTAATATGCTTATAAGTTTATGCTGTATTTACATGATGACCATGACCATTTCTAAATGAGCCTTGAATTCCATGTAGGATTTTTATCACTTTCAATATTTGAAATGCACAAAAAAAAACTGATTCACTAAAATTCAGGATGAGGCAATAATGCGTAGGCTGTACCATAATAGGGAAGAGCATTTATTTGTGGTATATTTCCACATACAAGAAATTTGTTTTGGTGAAAAAAGCTACCACAGTGCAAACAGAATGACAGCGGCAGGACACAGATTAAAAAGACATAAAAAATAAAAATTGGCAAATAATTAAAAAATAAATTTATTAAGTCATTTATTCATTTAAATGCAAATATAATATTGAAAGGTATTTAAAAATAGACAATATTTGCAGTGCAGTACAGGCACGTTATATGCAAATGGTAACATAAGGTGTAACATAATAGGTAGTTTAAAAACCTAAGATTCATTGAGCTTCACTTACCATCAAACTAAGCAAATCTTCGTTTACACTCGCTTCCAGCTTCTCACGGTAAAATGGTAGGAATTTCTCATAGGTCTCTGCAAATAAAGCAATTAGTTTTAATAGCTTTTCTAGTAAGAACAAATGAATGATGGAATTGGTCAAAATGAGAGTCATGCATTAAAAAATAAAATGTACTGATGTGTATAAGAGGTTGTTGTACTATGAAACATAAGAGTTCAGAACCTAAAACTGCTATAGTCCAAAAACAGTTTGTATTGAAACAAAGCAGACCATAATACATTTCTATTTTTATCACATGGGCGAAAACATAATTGCAAGACTTCCCTGTAGCAAAAGCATTTTTACCTAATCACTTCTTTAATCTGCCAGGTAAAACAGTAGTAATAGGAATACTAAAAAAAAATGCATGACATGGCCCCTGGTGCTCTTTGGCAGGCGACAATTGTTAGTAAAACACTGCTTTTTGTAAGTAAATATTATGCCAGTCACCCTGCAACTTTAGGGGGTGTGTACACCAAAGCTTTTAAACGCGGCTGAAAATGTCTGGAGGACGGCGAATGCCAGCTGTTTTTTTCAGCTGAGCGCCAGCTTTCTTTAGCTGAGTGCTTTGGTTGCTGTGATACTTCTGCTTTGTGTATCAGTCGTTGTACGATGTGCCGGTTGGTTGTTGTGATATTTGTCCCGCCCCTCATCCAGTGTTTGGACGGCCGTGTGAGAGCTGACATTGACGAGCTGAGCTTTTCACTCAAAGTTGAATTTTTTTTAACTCTCGGCGCTCAGTGCTGAGCACGGAAAAGACGCAGAGCGCCGGCTTTTAGCACAGAAAAAAAATCTGCCAGCTGCTGGCTTTTAAAAAAATATTGCACTTCCATTGAAAACATACACCGACCAGGACGTAAAAGCTTTGGTGTGCATGCCCCATACTTTATGTGGAGCTGCGGCACAATGTGTAGATTAAAGTGAATTGAAGGAACGACAATCTAACGGTCACGTATGCAAACCATGTAGAAATTGAAATCAAGGACATACAAACTTTCAAAGAGCTGTCACAACTGAAACATCTTCATGTCTACAGATATAAAGACAGATTTAACATCATTACTATCAGAAGTTTATCTAGATGCCTAAAACTGTTGGTTTGTGCTGTTTGTCACTAAAATACAGCAGTTAAATATTCCTATATATTCCTATATGTATATAAATACAGTTAAATGGTCAGTTAGGAATATATGGCCATTCACAGTTGTGGTTCAAGAATCAAGGATAAAAGGTTGAGTGTTTCTACCGCTATAAACACACCTTTAAATGTAGGGCGGTGTTGAGGGTCCTTATGCCAGCATGTTTTCATGAGGTCAGTCATTTCTGGAGGTGTGCTACTTGGGATTAGTTCTTCACTCGGCCGTTCCCCCTGACACACACAGTGGCAGATATGGTCTTCACTTCTGGCATCTGAAGTTAAGGAAACACAATTTACAAACATACACTTTGGTTACTATTTTTTTTGTGTAGCAGCATATTTAAAAAGAATGCTCGTCCCAGTATTGTGGTGTATCTGGTTAGTGTTTAGTTAAATAAACGATTTCAATTGTTTACAGATTTTATATATTGGTAGAACAGCTGTTCTGTAGCTTAAATATTCTTTTTAACCTTAAACCATAAATTTGTTTAAAATCTGCATACACAGATAATCAACAGATAAAATAAAAGACAATCACTTACGTTCAAATGGCTCTCGACCTGTGAGGATGACCCAGACTACAATGGCAAAACTGTAAACATCAGATTTTTCAGTGGAGCGAGTGTGAATGCTTTCTAGGTGTTCTGGAGCCATGTAACACAAAGTGCCAGCAGCACGCACAGACGACTTCTTGCCCGAACGACTCTGTCGCCGAGATTCTTCCTTTGTCAGTTTGCTCCATGCTTCAGACGTGGCCAGGCCGAGGTCTGCTATCTGACATAACAAACAAAAACAGATTCAAATTTCAATATGACTTTTAGTATTTACTATGCATGAAGTTGCACTATTGAGAAATCCAGTTTTAAACTTCAACGGAGGACCCTCCTTAACGGAAGTAATGCTTTGCAATGGAGCGTGGCCAGACTCTCTGTACAAATGAAATGAATGTCAAGAGTCTGGTTTGACCAGGCTAGACCCAGAGACCCATTGGACCATAATCCAATCTTGCTCTATTAACCTTTTTTAATGTTATGCAAAATCTTGTAATGTTCAACTTTACGCAGCTTTTTAACAAAGGTGATTAGTGGGTGGATTCAGAATTAACTTTCATACTTTTATATGGAAATGCTTGTCCACCAGGATGTTCTCTGGTTTCAGGTCTTTGTGAATAACTTGGTTCTCTGTGAGATAAACCATTCCCTCCAAGATTTCCACTATTATCCTTCCTTTCACAGATAATGGAACAGCCACCTAGTACAATCATATAAAAGAAATGATTACATTTTTGTGATAATGTCACAACACAGTGTGGCATACAATACAATAAAAGTGAGTCTGCTCTTACAGTTTCAAGCATGTTGAGCAGATTGCCTTTTGGAATCAGCTCCATCACTAAAGAGTAGTCATGGTCTTCCAGAATAACGCCCAACAGCTTGACCACTCGCTGATGGTTTAACCTGCTCATCAGGCTGCCCTCATCCAGAAGAGACTGCTTCAGTCGGCTAACATGAAGACAAACAACACAGTCAACATACCAAGCTTGATGTACTTACAAATTGATTATTTTTCTATTATATTTTGGCTAAAGTAAGTCACAACACCTTTTTTATAATTATTTTGTCTGATTTAGCATGTCAAATCGGCGGTGCTCGTCTGGGCGTCGGATTATGTGTATTGTTTGACAGAAGTTACCAAGCAAGCAAACGACATAGTAAAGAGGAAATGCACAGAATGTTCTTCTCATTTTTTTTTACATCTATAATCCCATTCGTGTATATTTAAAATGATATACCTTATAAGACAGTAAGGATATGTCACAAATATGTCTTTAAAAAGAAAGACAGTACTGAAAAAAATAAAACCTACTCCTGATGATGATACTGACTTATGTATTAAACTACATACAGTAGCCTACAGGATTCGGCACTTTCGGCCTGATTCGAGCCATCAACCAATTTATTACTTATGTCAAGCATATGTAACTTCTAAAACAACAAAAACAAAGATGGAATAGTTTCATCTTCTTCTTATATTCCACATTAAACTCCACACAGTTACTCTCATGCTCTCAGATGTAGTCAAGCAGATGTCTCATACTGACCCACTGCGGTGAGGCCCAGTATAGACCGTTTTCAACACCACATGGCCAAGTGTCTTGTGATAACACAGGTAAACTTGACCAAAACCTCCATAATCCAGCAGCTCTTTCTTTATAAGGTCTGTAGGCTTCATAAGATCCAGGCTTGCTGTGGCCATACTGTCTCGGGGCGTGAATGAGATTTCCCTAAAAGCAACAATAGTAGTAAAAAATAAAGATTTTAACCGACCTGTTGAAATTAAAATCACAACTCTGTTATTTATACATGTATGGAGTAATGCGGAAGTAGCTAGTATTTCGGGCACAACGAAAAGCCACAGTAAATTAAGTCAGAGCAACGCATTCAAAGAAATGACAAATATTTTTATACAATACATGTCAGAACTGTAACTTTCACTCTAGTGAAACTTAAGTTTTTTTTCAACTTTAGCAAACCATGAAACTTCATTACATTATTAATATTTGCTATATTTGTCTGTTGATTTAAACAAATAACTTATACCTTCTTAACCCTGTCGAGATGCCTTCGTTAAAAGTGATCAGAAGAGCAATGTAAACTAAAACAGCACATACCGTGCGTCAACACCCAACGTTACAAACACTAAAGTTACCCTGCTTCCGGGATATTGATGTACAAAGTGAAAGTAAGAGTTAGACATACATAATCAACACCAGAGAACACGATTGTCAACTTCATTGTTGGCCAACTGATGGTGTTTATAAAATATGAAAAATGTAGATTTTGTCAAATAAACACATAAATGAAGAAATAAATAGTGGTCAGTGGATGAGCCACTTAACTTGGTGGTATGAAGCGAATGTCAATATATAATACAGCACCAGCTTTCGCCAAGTTGTATATAAATGTAGATATATATTTATATATTGACAAATTGCACGGTTCCCAGTTAGAAACAAAGTTAATTCAAACCATTAAAAATGTTTTTAAAAAAGTTTATAAAGCGAGTAATTTAATAAACTGTGTAAATACATTTCGTCATGCGTCTGTATTGTGTACTGTGCCTTTAAGAGAGAGAGAGAGAGAGAGAGAGAGAGAGAGAGAGAGAGAGAGAGAGAGAGAGAGAGACTATTCAAGAAATGAACACCATCAAGCTTATGGAAGTACTTATAAGAGTTGAATCAACTGAATCAATTCGTAGTGATCAAAACTGTTAATCGAAACTGTTAATCCTGGTTACCAGACATAAGCGGGGTGTTGAATTACTGCGTTGCAAACGCTGTGACATGGGGAACGGAGTAAATAAGGTACATGGCTTCCTGTTTCTGTAGATAGGTAACGTTATTTAACTTTGAGAAGCTGTGCCATATCGATTTTGAAATTGTGATAAATCCGACATCATAGACACAATAAAACGTCATTCGTTGTAGGCGTCGTTATTCGTTGTATTTTTTAAACAAGCGCTTCAGACATGTCAGTGACTGTGCTGGAGAACCAAACTTTACCCTGACCTCAGGGTAGACATGAATGACACCTACAATGTCATTTCGTGTTACTTTTCTAAATCGGATTTAGGGTTTTCATCTGTCGTACATGAACGGGCTGGAAAAATCCTGTCGATTTAAAAATGGACACGACCCATATATCGAGATTCAGGTGTGTACGTGTGTAGCCCCTGTAAGCAAAGGCTTAGTAATGCTCTGGCCACGTTTTATACATTTATCAAATATTAACCCTTAAAATTCGCTTATTCCCAGCCTCAGGTCATTTAGGAATATTGGTTTGTTGGCAGAATCCATGAAAGGGGTGTTTCACCCAAAAATGAAAGTTCTGTCATAATTTTCTCACCCTCATGTAGTTCTAAACTTGTATGAATTTCTTTTTTCCTACTATGAAGTCAATGGTTACAATCAGCTGTGTGCTTACCATCATTTATCAAAATGTCTTCTTTTGTGTTCATCAGAAAAGAAGAAATTCATACAGGTTTAAAACAACATAAGGATGAGAAAATGATGACAGAATTTTTGGGTGAAGTATCCCTGTAAAGGGGGTCACACACAGCTTCTAAAAAAAACAGAACACATTTTTTTCTATGAGTGTAAGCATACCACAGAGCGCCACTCACATAGTTTAACATAAAATAACATCATATTTGTCACAAATCATTAGCGATTAACATTGGCTGCTAACAGATATTTTGCATTTTGAAGTAGACGCTATCTGACTAAGCTTGCACAATTTAAAGGAGTAGTCCACTTAAAAGATGGGGTCCATTGACTTTTTATAGTAGGAAAAAAAATACTATGGTAAGTCAATGGGCCCCATCTATAAAGTTGACTACTCCTTTTATTTGCACTTCCGGTGTACGAAACCTCTGAGTTGTCCTGTACGCGATTTGACGCGGCACTGAGCTGCGTGTCTAGAACAACTCTGAGGTATCGGAAGTGCACATTAAATAGCACAAGCTTAGTCAGATTCTTCTTCAAAATGCAAAATATGTGTTATACGGATGTGCATACACTCATAGAAAACAATGTGTTCGATTTTTTTTTAGAACAGCGCTGAGCTGTGCGGTGTGCGACCCCCTTTAAGACTCTTATAAAAATGCTTATTTACAAGAAAACATGTCAGAGCACTTTGAGGGTTTTGCATCTGAGCTGTACAATTTTTTGTGATTTTTACACTACTATTCTTTATATTATTGCATTTTTTTATGTACTGCATTCCAGCTCTATACGTTTTCTTTTTTTAAAGGCCAAATCCATGTAAGAGGAAAAGGCATGTCTAGTTTATTATTTGCTATTCATCATATTAATTGACTAAATGTTCCCAAGAAGAAGAAGAAGTATAT
This sequence comes from Paramisgurnus dabryanus, assembly GCF_030506205.2. NCBI lineage: Eukaryota > Metazoa > Chordata > Actinopteri > Cypriniformes > Cobitidae > Paramisgurnus > Paramisgurnus dabryanus. The sequence goes on from NC_133342.1 coordinate 46,404,358, forward strand.
ACTGTACCATTTCATTAGATTATAATCAATTTATGAGGACAATAACCTTTGTAAAATACTATATGTTCAACTCCATATACTATACATTTAATAATTGTACTGTTTTCTTTGAATCAATGCAAACATTGTAAAAAAGCGCTATATAAATAGGCTTGACTTGACTTGCAGTATATGGCTTGTGAAATTCAGACTGTACTAATTTTATTGTGTCACCCCCATCATTCTGCTGCCCATGTCATCCATATATATGAAACTATGTCCACACAGAGAGAGCGAGACCGTCTGGCATGTCAAACAGTTGGTTTTGCATATCAGTTGTCAAAACAAAAAGAAAACCCATGTTGCTTCTAGGTGATGTTAAGGCCACACACAGAAATCACTTTGAACCACACAATCCTTCACAATGATGCATTTAAACGAGCAAGTTTAAGGCAAATCAAGGATAAGTGTAATATTTTGCTTTAATTGTGATTTAACAAAATTGCTTGTATTGTCCCAGGTTTTGCCAGATCTGTACTTGGGTAATTTTAAAGGTAAGAATGTAAATGTTAAATTAAACAACACTATTTCTAACCTGCATGGTTATTTCTAAAGACAAATAAATGTTTTCATTTATGCTTACAGATGCCAGAGACAGGGAACAATTAGCCAGAAACAACATCACGCACATCCTCTCCATCCATGATACTGCCGCCCCAATTTTACAGGTCTCGAAGTCTTCTTAATTAATGGCTGAATCATTTAGAAAAGCATTTACATTGTGCTGTACATTTTCTCTACCGATCTTTAAATCAAATTGTAATTCACATTTACAAGATAATTGGAAATGTGTCTTTTAATTTTTATTCTGATTGTATACAAAACATCCCCATTTCTTATTTAGTATTTTTGTCTTGTTTTCAGTACAATTATATAAAAGATCCTAAATTAGGATACATTTATTTGGTTAGCAAAATGACCTAAGAAAATAAGTAAAAAAACAAACATAAGATTTAAGTCATTTTGTGCTTAAAACAAGCAAAAAATAAATCTGCCAATGGGGTAAGAAAATAAATATTAACCATTTTTCAAGAAAATGTCTTGCCCTATTGGCAGATTTTTTTGGCTTGTTTTAAGCACAAAATTAATTTAAATTGTAAACATTTTTGTCAAAAATCTAGACTTTTTTTCTTAGGTAATTTTGCTGTTTAAGAAAATACTACTTAATTTAAGAATTTCTATATATTTGTACTGAAAACAAGATAAAATACTAAGTATGAAAGTCATTTTGACAGTGTATATACTTGATGAATGCTGTCAGCAGTTTATTTTGATGTAACTGTGGCAATGCTTATGAAATATGTGAACAATTTTGGTTGCTTGAACCGAGTCTCCTTTTTTGGTTTACTGAACAAACTCCAAGAGGGATTCGCTGTTTCTCCTAGACCGCATTGAAATTAGATTGAGATTCACCAACATGTTACTCGTTTCTGGTTTCATAAGGGGTTTCAACAATTCTGACATTGGCTTAACTTAGCACCCTCTTATATATGGTACATTATTACTAAGCTCGCTAGTATGGTTAATCTTAACCGCTGTATTATGCTGCTTATGTTTTATGATTTTTCTGTATTTTTCCTGCAAGTAAATGTAAATCTGCTTTGAAACATTTAAACAATAGCGAAAAGCGCTATATAAATAAAATTGAATTGAATAGTCTAAATGACAAAAAGATTTGCCAAGACACATATGACAAATATGCAAATCTCAAATATGAACATTATTCATCAAATCTCACCAATTTATGTTAACTATGCAATCCACATTAACTTAGCAGTCCACTTTAACCACACTAACTGCAATCCCCATTCCTCATTTATCAGTCTGTATTATTTTCCTAGGGAATTTTTAGAATAACCATTTGCAAAATGAATCACAACTGACCCTCTTTAAAATAAAAAATCTTTAATGCATCCATCACAAAAAGTTATGGCAACATCATGATGAAAGTGTTAATAAAGTGTTAATAATAATTATTGGTCATTTTACTATCTGTCCAACTTTGGCTTTACATTAAGTGACACTGGGTGTATTTTCATTACAAAAACAAATTTAAGTAAAAGAGAAATTTGCAGGCCTATTGAAAAGAATTATCGGTTGATGCGTATAATAAAAAAGCCAAATATCAGGCGATGTATCGGCCTTTGCAATATATATGGGTCTATCACTAGTTTCTGGTAGGTGAGAAGAATCTGCTGGCACACAAGATAGGTATTGACCAATAACCATCATGGAAAAATATGTGCCACAAAAACTCCCTGATTTAAATCAAACAGAAATGACTGCATGTATTAGTTGTAGCAGATTTTATCTCCCAATGTCCAGCATACAGGCTTACCAGAATGCATCTCGTAAAGTTGGTTGAGAAAATGCCCAGTGTGTGCGTTTAATGTGTATATACATTTATATGTCTGTATTTTATCTCTTTGTTTAGGAGATGACTTATCTTTGTATTCCAGCAGCAGATTCACCCACACAAAACCTGTGAGTATCCTAAATGCATATTTTAATGCATGTTTATCGATTTCTCTCTGCCACCAGTGGGCAGCATAAGACACTGTTTCAACCCGAATGTATTTCATAAATAAAGCACAATTGTTTGGGACAAATTTACCATTTACACATCAAATACATGCATGTTTACTTTCATCTTTTTCTCAAGAATCACAAAAATCTTAAATCCATGATAATAATATTTCTTTCCATGATGGACACACCTTACAGTGCACGTGCATGTACAATGTATGTGAGTGCACACATTCACATACGCACACTTCCTCTTGTGGGCCTCTTAGTACAGGAAGGAAGTTACGAGCTGGCTTCTGCAGTGATGCCTTGGTCTCGCTACGCCTTTATTTATATCCCCTCCTTTACCATCAGGCCTCATGTCACCTCTCCGAGCCTGTGAAACCCAGCCATGCCTAATGTGAAACTGACCCTCTTTAACCAAACTGGACAAACCCAACCCGTTCTCATCCTGATCCTGTCAGAAGGATAGATGTTTTGGAGGAAACACTGTTGTATCTGCCATGCTGTTTCTTCTTTGCATGCTTAGTTAAAACCACAGTCAGATTTCTTGACAGCCATTTATCATGAAAGCGTCTAACAATAGCTGAGCTGGATAACGGCCTGTGATATAATATGTGGATATGAACAAAGTCATTTTCTTCTTAAATGTATATTGTTATGAAGAGTTGGGGTCGCCTGGACAAACGTGTCCACCTTAGAGTGCCCATAACATATCCATTGACAGAAACTCTATTCCGCAAATGTGCGTTTTATATGTGTAACACGTGATCTCCCTACATCACTACGCATTTACGGTAGGATTTACTGGACCAGATCTAGACGAGAAATTGTGGTTTAAAAGTGTATATTTGTTATTTTTCTTGTCAAAAATGAAAATCGTTTCGCTAGATGAGACCCTTATGCCTCGTTTGGGATCGTTTATAGTCCTTTGAAAAAAAAAAACTGTTACGTGTTGACTTAAGTGTTGGTGTCCATTAAAGTCCATTAGAATGAGAAAAATCCTGCAATGTTTTCCTCAAAAAACATAATTTCTTCTCGACTGAACAAAGAAAGACATTTTGGATGACATGGTGGTGAGTAAATTATCTGGATTTTTCTTTTAAGAAAATTGACTATTCCTTTAAGATGCAACTAAAAACATTGAAATGATGAAAGTCAGAATGTAAAAATGAAGAAAATTAACCTCACATTAGGGGGCGCTGTGATCCATTTGACATTCGATTTGAATTCAGCGCAAAATACTCACAAGGGACCCAAGTTTAAATGTGAAACACAGATGTTTTGTGCACCGTTGTTCATCCGATTGTTGTTACCTGCACTTATTTGGCATTTAGCGGATTCTGCCAACAAAGCAGTATTTTTGAATGGCCGCCAAATAGGCGGCAAATAAGCAGATTTAAAGCAAATGTATTTGATGAAAATTGAATACATGCTGAGAGCATTTAGCTAATATGTTATTGGCCTTTTTAATTTAAGTCACTTTAACTCACTATTATTTAAGAGACCAGACATTACAACTTATCTCTACTTAAAGATAGATAATAGTAAGTTAAAATTACCTGTAAATCTAAGTATATTAAACAAGCTAATTTAAGCCAGCAAAGATTTTTTTACAGTACATGCAATTGGAGAATTTACCCTTTAAATTGAATAAAACTGAATAAAATGAACAGTGCTTTTCATGTTTTTCAGGTTGGCCTGCAGTTTTCAGGTACAAAAAAATTAAATTAAGTAAAATAACACTGCATAGTTTTTACTGTATAAATTAAATAGAGATTTATCATTATTAAAGTATCAAAAAAGTTAATCAGTCAATGCAAAATATTTTTCCTTTGTCTGTTGTTTGAGAGACAGTATCAGATTTATACTGTCACTGAAAGGATGCATTTACACTGCCTGTATAAAGGACTCAATTCCGTTTTTCCCTGTCAAGTGGCACAGATCACAAATGACCCACAGACATGTAAGCAGGAAAAAAGCGCATATGAATCAGATACATGCATTTTCATATGCAATGTAAGCGGACATATCGAATATTCCCATCTCAAGATGTGTGATGCGTCATTAAAAAACTTCAGCCTAGGTGGACACCACCCGCAATCACATGACTCTTCTTAGCAGCGCAATAGAGGACGACCCCTCAACTTAGTGGAGTAAAGTTTTATGTCTTGTTACAGAAATTAAGCTCTATACTCTAGTATAATCATTTTGTCGGTGTCCATTGCATATCACAACATTTTAATTCATCTGTAGTTTAAGCTGTCTTGGTCAGTATGTCTACCTTGAATTGTTTTGCCAAGTATTTAGTGTAAGTGGTCGATATAAGCGGGTCGGCAAAAAAAAAAAAAAAAAGGATACAGGCACCAAAATCTTGCAATTTAAATCCAGCCTAAGAGTGCATTGACGGATCCAGTAACTTATACTGCATGCGTTTTATTTCTCCACAGCTTGCATTCACTTAAGACAGAGTTAGTTTACAAAAATTATCACATTATTTTAAGACAATTTTGTGAAAATATGTCAGTTCAAGCGCAAAAACCATGAACTTTGTCTTTACTGTTTGCGAGTATTTGTGTGCTGTCTGAAGCCTTCAGATGTGGTCTCAATGTGAAATGAAAAATGAATCATGTGAAATGATAAACTATTGTGGCAACTCAACGCAGCACAGGCTTGATTACGTGCGTTAAAGAGGACATTTAGTGTCCCCAGGGTATGTGTAGTTTTAGCTCAAAATACCATATAGATAATTATAACAAGTTCAAATTGCCACTTTATAGGTGTGAGGAAAATGTGCCGTTTTTGTGTGTGTCCTTAAAAATGCAAAAGAGCTGATGAAATGCAAACACTGGTCGCCATAATGGTTGTTTGTTGCAATTGAAACTCAACTTTCAATTATTTTCTTCCTCTCTGTTACAAGCTAAGCTTGTTGACAGAAAATGAATTACATGAACCTTGTTGTTTAATTCCATTATACCTTTTGTTTTAAGACAAAAAAAATTCACAACTCTATTTAATTGCAGTCAGAATGACCTTTTATTCTTGTAAGAATTTCCCCCATAACTTTTTTGTGGCTGTAGGCCTTCTAGTCTCATGCTGCACCATCAAACAGTCTGTTTCAATCTGGTTTTTGTAGCATTAGCATACCTCTAATTGGAATGAACCATTTGTAGTTTTGTCTGGGGGAGGGGAAATACATTTACATTTAGGAATTTAGCAAACGCTTTTGTCCAAAGCCACCTACAAATGAGGTAAACAATAGAAGCAATTATAGCAACAAAAGAACAGCAATACATAAGTGCACTGAAAATAGTCTCATCAAGTCCAACACAGTATACATAGCAAAGGGTTGGTTAGTAATTTTAGTTTTTTTAAGAATGTACAGATAAAGAAAAAGGAAAAATAGAGAAAGATAGTAAGTCCTGTATTAGGAAGTGAGGTAATGGCGGAAGAGATGGGTTTTTAGCCGATTCTTAAAGACGGCTACAGTCAGCAGATCGTGTCGCGACCGGCAGATCATTCCACAGTAGGGATGGGACGGTTAGCAAATTTCATATCATGATTACAGTATAGTGACCAAAGTTATCACGGTTATCAATATTATCATGGTTTTCTTAAATTGAGATGTAAATGTTCAAAAAGAACTGATACACACACTGAAAACATTTTAACAAGTTTAATTTTTGAAAATCAGCAAACAACAAATACAATTAGCAGCTATATGCACTTTATTAAGCATAAACATAAAATCAGGGGTGTCCAGCCTATTTTGGGTGGCAATCTACTTTTAAAATGATAAAGCCGACAAGACCTACCTGCTAAAAACATTTTTAACAAAACACGGTTACATTTTTTAATAACACTTTAAATGTGTGTTAGGAGGACTATCTCTACGTTGAATTTAGGGCTGTGATTTAAAAAAATCCTTGAGTACATGCCAAGTACTCCTTATAGCGGAATATCGGAAATGTGTTTTTGATTAAATAAACTAGAAAATGACAACATTATCAGAAGCATCTCTCTATCTCGTTCGGTCGGTCATAAGCACATACACCGTGCATGTGGATCAACTCCTGCATGATGGAAGACTCTGCTGCAGCGGGCAGGCATAAGATTTATAAAAACACACTTGAGAAGGAATGCGCAGCAACTCAAAAAGACTTGTTTCTAAGACCATAATGCCAATTTGGCGTTTTGTTTTCTGAAGCTCATGGAGGCGTGGAGCTGCATACACAGTTATTAGTTTATGTGCGATCTACCGGCACTGCATTGGTCGTATTGGACACCCCTGCATTAAATGAACATTAACTCTTTCACCGCCAGCGTTTTTTTAAAAAGTTGCCAGCCAGCCCCAGCGTTTTTCATGATTTTCACCAAAGTTTAATGCCTTCCAGAAAATGTTCTTCTTTAAACATATAAACATACAATATACCAAATGAAAGAACAGACGCTGTGCTTTTGAACCAAAAAAAAAAAAACGTTTCATCCTACCTTCAGTGGTTCTTTTGCAATCAGCGTTTGAATATGGATAGGTTTCTGCAAAAACACCACATTTTGAGCAAAAAGCAGAGATAATTCCATTTTTGTGACAGACTTTTCATAGAGATCCCATTCAGAGCGATCTTTAAAACAGACACGGACATGCAGCCGCTTGCCATAGGGGAATACTTCCGGGTTTAAAAAGTTGCAGAAGGGCGCCACCTGGTGGATAATAGCGGTATTGCGGAAAGACGGAAAATCTCGTCATTGGCGGGGAAGCGTTTTCTCTTAATTGACGAGATATCTCGTCAATGGCAGGAAAAGAGTTAACATGGAGCCCTGAGATGTATGAACCTGTTTTAATGAACAGTACCTTAAATAAGAACATCGAATGCACACATAAACAACGCATTAAAACACAGTGCACCTGTTACTGCCTTCCGCCACGCCTTCTCGTGCAAAAACCAATGTTGCATGCGCGCGCCTGCGTCAAGCTGATTCTGGCTGGACAGGATTTACAGCGAGTTTTCAAAGTCACGGTAATCAAACACGGTTGTAATGATAATTACATTTTAAATGATAATACTAACCGTCAGGACATTTTATCATGGTTAATCGTGAAACCGGTAATCGTCCCATCCCTATACAGTTGTGGAACAGCGCCTGAGAAGCAGCTAAACAATTCTTTCATTTTCATTTGTTATATATTTTGGGTGTGGTTACGTATCCATGGGTTTACACTGTGTTATTTGTGAATGTTTAGTGTTCCTTTATTTTTGTGTATAATGCTTTGTATGTTCGGTCCCTGCTTGTTCATTTGGTACAGGCTGAGGGAGGAGTTAGCCCTTATAAATAGGGCGCTATAGAGCTTATCAGGTCAGTCTTGGTTTTGTTAAAGGAGCATTTCGCCTGTAGAAACATTAATCTTTATTGAAAGTGTGTTATATTTAGTCGAAATGTAACATACATTTAGAATTTGGTGCCTATTTGACTGAGAAAAGGGGTGTTTGTAGTCTCACCCCCTCAACAAAGATATTGGACTTTCTGCTTTCAATGATGCAAAATGGTGATTTTTACATCATTGAAAGAAGGAAGTGCAGCACTGAAATCTTTATTTCTCCTGTCTCAGAGGCAACTGAGAAAATGATGCATGACCATTCAAAAACATGACTGGGGTTCTAACTATACAAAGCTTGATGCAAATGGGTGAAGTGTCCCTTAAAGGCAGGGGTGTCCAGACTTCTTTGTGTGGCGATCTACTTTTAAAATGATAGAGCCGACAAGATCTACCTGCTAAAAAACAAAGTTACTTATTTTTATGCTTGTTAGGGCTATACATCTACATTGAATTTAGGGCTGTTACCATTACTCTATTCTTTTTGAGCGCGGATCAGCTCCTGGGTGAAGGCACGAATGCGCATCCTGGTGAATTTCGGAAGTTAGACGACTGAGCTGCAGCGGCCTGGCATAAGATTTGAGAAGAAAGGCGCAGCAACTCAGAGTAATTGTGAAACTTGCAAGTATTTTAAGACAATAATGCCAATTTCGCGCGTGGAGCAGCAGTTATCTTGTGTGCGATCTACCGGCATTGCCCTTGCGATCGACTGTTCGATCGCGATCGACGTATTGGACACCCCTGCTTTAAGGCCAAAGGTGAGACCCTGTTGCAAATTGGACCAAATTATTGGTGTAGCCTTTCTTTGCACATAGTTGCAGTTTAGTTCAGTTTGTTTTTATTTTAATATGTGATTATTTAAATATTTTTATTTTTCATCGTAATAAACCATCTTTTTGGGATCCACTGAACTGCTGTCCAGCTTGTTAAAATTATTATTTTTGACCCACGTAGCCCATGCTTACCCTCTCTCTCTGCACTAAATGGCAGTGGTGTGGTTGGATAGTAGCAGATTAAGGGGCGGTATTGTTATAATAGGATCTCCCTGTGACATCACAAGGGGAGCCACATATCAATGACCTATTTTTCACATGCTTGCAGGGAATGGTTTACCAAAACTAAGTTACTGGGTTGTTCCTTTTCACATTGTCTAGGTTGATAGAAGCACTGGGGACTAGTGTCGGGCAATATGCCCCATTTTGAGATTGTCCTATCATCAGCCTGTGAGATCGCTGAAACACGATAGAGACAGAGCGCAGTTATGCAAAATTTGAAAACGATGCCCACCGTGGGGAGAACAATACAATCGTCTCCAATGACTTTGTATTGCGAGAGGCCACCTTCCTTGTCATTTCTGGCTTATAACAAAAAGCAGAATAATGCCTAAAAGCTGCTGTGTGACAATGTTTACAGCTAGCAAGCCAAAAAACCCAGAAATAAGTTTTTATAAGCTGTTGAGCCGTAAAACCCAGCCTTTAAGGAGAAAAAAGTGGATCGCCGACTACGTTTCCCTCTAGTGGGCGCAGTTCCACTAATAGTAGTACTATGAAAAGTTGCCTGTTTTCCACTTTTGTGTCTTTAAATTAAAATTTCCTGCACGCCAGGGAGGGGGAACAACACACTCACCGCTCTAGTGCAAGGAAAAGGCAGAGCCATGCATATTACAAGCACATGTAAGAGTAAGATTCCAAATCATGTGCGTTTCAAGTTCACGTTTAACAGGGAGTCCATGCCGGTCCAAGCAAGAGTCCAAGACAGGCCCACTAGAAGTCCAGGTGCGTGCGAGAAGAAATCTGTGCGTGTTACAAGCTCTATGAAGCTATGATGAGAATTAAAATAACTATTGTCATGAAAGCCCACTATCGGCAATGTTAGACGATCGTTGATGCACGATACTATTGTCTATCGGCAAAATTCTACTGGGGACCCAATTATAGCACTTAAACATAGAAAAAGTCGGATTTTCATGATATGTCCCCTTTAAATGTTTTGAACATGTTATTTTCCCCTTAAAGAGTTATTCTTATTTATATGTCTACTTAACAGTCCTAACTGGCAAATAATGTTTAATAATGCAGACCGACTCAGTTCATGACACTTCAGCTGCGATTATATTTATAAAATGTTTAAACATTTGGACACCTAAATGCTGCTTTTTGACACTTATTAAGGCTTCCGCTTTATTTTATTCCCTAATTGTGTTTCAAAGCGCCACTGTCTGCAAACAAATATAACAAACTTGATAAACTTAATAACTACCATAAAAATATTTGGATGTGTTAAAATGTATGAGTGTCACTGCATAAGACAGCAAAATATCAAGTGGCATTTATTTTTTATAAGAAAACACAAGTTTTTTAATGATAAAACTGAATGCCAGTTAGGAACATTTTCAATTTGGTGTTTGTAAAATGTTATGTTGGACTCTATACAGTACCTGATTTTACTCTGTTAGGACACCTTTGAATTTGAGTTAAACTCACTCAGTAATACTTCTGCACTAGTTGCTTAAGAATGTATTCAGAGGACCACTAAATGACATAAGTGTCCAAATCCTATCTGACGTCACTGTATTTAGCAATACCTGTTGTTGTGAACTGTAATAATGTGTTGTAATATGCCCACAGATATTAAATCTAGCAAAAACTCATATCTGTTTTCAAAGACATGCCTGTATTGTTGCTAAATGAATAAAACAAAATCTTTTTCCCTCCACAGCGTACAGCATTTTAAAAAGAGCATAATATTCATGCATGAATCCCGTTTAAAAGGAGAGGGCTGTCTAGTTCACTGGTAAGTCAGAGATTTCTATGCTCCTTAACCATTTTAATCTGTATTGCAACAGATCATGTTTAAACCTCTGTACTGTTCATTCACATATGGTTTCATGCACCAAGACGTATGGCCGTAAGAGGAACTTAAATGTGCTCACAATCGAGATACACAGATACCAATCCTAATCGAGCCCAGGGTGACAATGTGAACAGCTGATAACTAGGTGTCAAGGGGGTGGGTTAGGCTATTTTTGAACTTCCCCAAACACAGTAGTAGACATTAACCTCTGCTTGATATAAGGATATTATAAATCACATGACATGGTGTTATGCTAAAAAACAAACTTGAATTCTACAAACACGACTAGTGTTTTCATATGTACAGCATTCAAATGTAGTCTGTATGTACTGTATTTGCTAATGAATAAAAAACAAACATTAAAGGCGGAGTGCATGATTTCTGAAAAAACGCTTTGGAAAAGGGAGTTGGGCCAAGTACCAAAACACACTTGTAGCCAATCAGCATTAAGGTGCGTGTCTACAAAATGACATTGTTGCCTGGTTTGCGCATGTGTGGGGCGGGTCTATCAAAAGAAGGTCCAGACTCTATTGGGGTAGGGGCGTGTTTGTTTAGGTGATTTCAGATGTCAAAATTGGCTTTCAGAGATCATGGACCCTGCCTTTAAAAATCTCTAGGTATGCAAGTGTGCTGTGTACATACGTTGCCAGGTATTGAGTACTACATCCCCCTTGCTGACCTTAGTCCCTTTCACACATACAGTCTTTACTGGTAATTTACTGGTAAGAGCTATGAGTGAACCAAAAATAAAGATTACCGGCATTAAGAATAGACGATGTCAGCCCGCTGAGAACTTCGGGCCAATCATAAAGTTTTTATACAGATGACACATTCTGTTTATGGACGTTTCAACATGCACGCTGTATAAAAGTTGAGCACAACTGAAATTAACGTCCACCTTTCTTCACCAAAGTTGTTTAAAACAGCTTACCATTTATTTGCCAGATTGTCGACGTCCTTAGCACACTTATTACTGCTGTTTAAGACACAGGTTGCGTCTCTTCCCCAGTTCAGTTAAAGGATAATTCCGGTATTTAACACTTTGAGTCTCATTTCTGGTTTGTTTTGGATGAACTACAGTGATGGACACTGAAATTATGACAATGAGTCGTGTCTTGACCTTTTGACTCGTTTAGAAGCGTCTCTTTCTCTGCTTCAGAATGGAAGTCAAGGGCCATGCACAAACATGTCATTAGAACAACACTTAACATTCATTTTCCAAATTGTGCTACTCACCGAGTGATTTGTGGTGTTTGTTGATGATTAAAAACAAATATATCGGTGCAATGTATGATTTCAATCCGTGTTATTTGCTATAGTGGAGCTATTTTGTCAGATACCTCACAACCGCGTACATACTTCCGCTCTATATTTGAGTCTGAAGCGTTAGCACACTACAGACCACTTCATGGCGACAACCACTTTGCCGTACAAGGACGCTAAACGGAACTCGGTGTCTACGTATAGACAGTCACAATCAAGCTCAACTTCAAACCTAAAGCTGGTCACTGAGCCATCAAATATGGGAAAAATTTCTTCTGAGAGAAACCGAGCGAAAAAAACTACAACCACATGTAAACAGACCCCTTTTCCGTTTCCGTCAGCGGAGTGATATATCAGCGAGCAATGAGTCTTCCAAGAGAAGTCAATGTAATTTTACAAAATGCCAAATAAAACAAGACATAAACTGTATTTCGCTACACTACTTGTTTTTAATCATCAACAAACACCACAAACCACTCGGTGAGTAGCACAGTTTTGAAAATGAATGTTAAGTGTTGTTTTAATGACATGTTTGTGCATGGCCCTTGACTTCCATTCTGAAGCAGTCAAGAGATGCTTCTAAACGAGTCGAAAAGTCAAGACACATGACCCATTGTCAAAATGTCAGTGTCCAACACTGTAGTTCATCCAAAACAAACCAGAAATGAGACTCAAAGTGTTAAATACCGGAATTATCCTTTAAAGTTCGTCACCTAATGCAATGTTGTTTGGTCACTGGTCGCCATGATTTCAGCAAGTAAGTAAACTCAAACCCTAACCATTTTTAAACCCTCAAATTAGTGTGACATAATAGTTTGAGGAGTATTTCTTAAAAGCCCCTAACCCAATCCTAAACCTAAATCTAACATACACACTAATCCTAATCCTGATTGGTTAATGAAAATGTTGATCCAGGACCAACAATGGTGTTGATCCAGGATCACATCCTACTCAGTAAAATCACGTTCACCTTTGGTCACTATCAATTTCGCGACTGTCAGCGTTTGCCACAGATGCGAAAACAACAAAATACAGACTGTGGATATGAAGTCATAACCCGCCATTGTTTACAAATACAACACTGAGCTCGCAAAAAAAACCAACAACACTGAGCTCACAGAGCGGCACAGGTAACTTCCGCTTTCTTACCGAGTTTACTGGTATTTTGGTACTGATGTGTGAATGATGTCTTACTGGTAAAAAGACGGAAAGTCACTGCGTGTGTAAACGGCACATTTTTGTATTTACTGGTAAAGTCATTCTGGTAAATTCATGGTAATTTACCAAAATTACTCTGTGAAAGAGGTGTCCTGTTACTTGTTTAATGTTCTTAAACCTATAAACCACATAAAAATAATAGATTAACTTTTTCTTGTCACACTGGACATGCTACTCATTTGTTGTACTGTATGTGTCACTTATTGCCTATTATTGAGTTAAGTAGTAAACATATAAACACAGGGATAGACTTTAAGACTATAATCTTGTGTATATTTTGCAGTAATAGTGCTATATGGATTTGGGAATAATGAAGGGAACAACATTTTACATTGTTTTAAGATAACAGGAGGAGTTTTACCCACAAAAATTCAGAGCCGGTGGTTACCAGTGGCACTTTTCCATTGCATTGTACCCCACAGTACTTTTGGGGGCTTTTCCACTGGATACAGTACGTAATACCAGATACTTTTTTTAGCACCACATCAGTTGGGGTTCCAAGCGAGCTGAGCTGAACATGATGTGAAAACACTGTAGATCACTGATTGGTCTGAGAGAATCATCACTACCAGCATCAACGCTTTGATGCAACATTAGTTTTACCTTCGTGCATGCGGTTTCGAGCAAGCCTATAGTCATATGTGCTTTGTTGTAAGTTCCCAAACTCCCTTTTAGCGGTAAAAAAACATCCATGTGTTGAGAATCATGAACAACATAACTGTGTTTTTCAGGTTTGTGGCAGCTCATTCGCGACGCGCAGGTCCGCATGCACAGCATTTTTTTGCAGCTTAAATGAGGCTCAGCAAAGCTTGTTCACTTATGCCACAGGTGTTTGTACAAAACTGTCATGTGATCAGTGATGGCAAAGTAACGCGTTACTGTAATTCACTACTTTTAGCGGTAATGAGCATGTAACAAGTATTTTTTAAACACAATTAAGTAACGCAATTTTAGTTACCGAAATTTAAATGAGTTCGTTACTGGCTTTACTCTATTTTGTGAAAAATGAACACTTGCAGACAAGACATTTCTGATCTAACGTTACAGGACCATGGTGGGTGGCGCAATGAATCATTAAACTTCACCATGGTCGACAGTGCAGATAGAATGAGCTTTCTCTATATAAGAAACTTTACTAAAATAAAGCACTTCATAACCAAACTAACAAAAGAGTGATGCCCACTGTGGCCCACAGCCTATTATTTCCCTAGTCTACTTTCGGCTTAATCCATTGAATCTGATTAGACTATTAACATTGCACAAAAATTAACCAAAGATATTTTTTTTATATTTTTACTATTTAAATCTTGACTCTTCTGTAGTTACATCATGTACTAAGATGTACCGACAGAAAATTTAAAGTTGTGATTTCTACGCAGATATGGCTAGGAGCTATACTCTCATTCTGCCGTAATAATCAAGGAGTTTGCTGCTGTAACATGGCTGCATCAGGCGGAATGATATTATATTATGTAAGGGATAATGTAGAGGCAGCCGGTAGTTATTGGGAAATAAGCCCAGACAGTGTGATCAGGACCCGACGCGAAGCTTATTACACGGCTACTTGCCACATAAGAAAAAAAACTGGACATGAATATGAATTTGAAACATTTTATTGGCATATTTGTTTTAAATGAACATTTTTATCCTTCCGCAAAACTTTGCACAGATGCATAAAATGATCGTAATACCTTATTAAGATCCTCTGCTTCATACTTGTCTGTCTCCATTTTTTTCTCTTTAACCAGTCTTTGAGAAGTTTTAATGCCCATTCTGTATTTTTTTGTGTGTTGGCTTCGTAGCTGTCATGCTCTATTTTGTCAAGTTCAGTCTCAGTAGCTGTCTGTCTTGTCGTGGTTGTCGAGTGTTTGTCACAAGATGGCGCCAAACAGACAGTAATCTTGATTGATCTTTATTGGCGCAGAGCGATTTTACTCGTGCAAGTAGTCCGGCTATGCGTTATTTTTTTGGGGCGGTTATTATTTGAAAAGAACGAACCTGCAAATGTCTCAACTGACCAATCAGAATCAGGCATTCCAGAGAGCCGTGTAATAAATAATGATATTATATTATATTAAGTGAAGTGAGCTGACACAACCTGATAAGACCTGACCTGTGGGCTACTATGCAACGGAAAAGCGCCATATGATGTTGCTGTGTGGTTACTAAGATATACGAAGTGGATGTCATTGCATTGAGTTACTAAGGTGTTTTGGGTGGTTGCTTACTGGCCCAAATCAAGAACCCATCTTCAAATTCAAGTCATTATGTGATTCAAAGATTTGGCTCGTTCCCTTCTGTGCTGTAAGTCTGTTGGAGTGTTTAACATTACCTCATGTTAAATAAAGGATCATTTATGTCTGTAACACTCTGTAACGCCCAAAGTTTAATACTTCAGGTTAGAAGTTTGCTTAAGTCGGTTAAATAGGTCATAAATCATCATACTGCCCTGTAATTAAACCTGTAACTTTGATAAAATTATTGAGACTTAAATTTTGGACTTTACATAACACCACATTATTGTGAAAGTATTTGACAGATGGGTTTTTTGCAAAGTAAATTCAAGGATCTGGGCTCTCCATTTGACTCACGTGAAAGCCTTTTAACATTAATCTCATTTTCTTTAGTCTTGCTGGCGTGTCGCGTAGCGTGACACTGGTGGTGGCATATATAATGACTGTGACTAGTCTGGGATGGCAGGAGGCTCTAGCTGCAGTGAGAGTTGCCAGACCCTGCGCTTCACCAAATCTGGGTTTCCAGACCCAGCTGAATGAGTTTGAAACCACTCAACTACAGCAGGTAATTCATTAATAAGGTGTTTATGAAGGTGTATATGATATGTGCCGTTTGAAACTCTTGATTTGACTTTATGTTTGAAATTTTGTAAATTCCAGTACTTACAATGTGATGCACTGATTTACAAAACATTATTTCACATAAATAAAATGTAAAACCAAGTGAGCCCACAGTTGCACAGTTGATAAAATGCAATAAATTCCAAAAGTGTCTCTAGTATTAGTCATAAGGAGGATAAACATGTCTTTGAGGCACGTTAGCCACTTGTTTGAAAGTTTTAAACTGAATTTCATCTGTGCATTTGACGAGTTTGATCTGCATGGCGTCACTTGTATTTAATATACTGTATTGTTTTAAAAATAGTCTAAAAGTATAAGTCAGTAAGCAGTGTTTCCCTAGGTTTACAGCTTTGTTGGTTGAGGAAAATTGACACAGACACAAAAACGTAAAGGAGTCATGTGGCTCTATCTTACACCCAGCGCAATGCGCGACGCAAGTGTCTTTTGCTAGTTTCCACCCTGCGCAATTATCATTTTCACGTTTAGCGCCACGTTGTTTAAATAGCAAATGCATTTGCGCCCCCTTTTGTGCCCATGGGCGTTCTGGTCTGAAAATGAGGTGTGTTCAGGCGCATTGTTGGCGCGTTGCTAATTTGAGGCAACTAAAATAGACTACGCCATTGACCAACAAAAACCTGGTCTAAAGTCAATGGCGCAATGTTTTTGCTTAACACATACATGAATGCGCAGCAGCACAAAAACGCTTTTAAATATGAAAGATTAAAGCATTCAAATGTAAAAGATTATTATTGAGTCTCTTGGACATAAATGATGACCGATTATGAGACGTTAGAAGGCACAAAGAGCTGCTTCACCTGCAGCCTGGTAAGTAAATGAATGCTTTGCTTTAAACAAATGCATCTGTTTTAAAAAAAAAATTTAAATGCTACCTCATAGATTTATTGTATATGATGACTCTGCACCTGTGGATATGGTGAGATGAGAAACATTTTTAAGTAATGCTTAAAAAAACAACTCATGACGCTGTCCAAGTGCTGAAACGTGCGAGAGCCGTTTGTAAATTCTTTATCTCTTGTTTGTTACAAATAAAGTATTTTTAGAGTACAAACCTTTTCTTACATACTTGTAAATTATTTTTTGATGATTTTGGATAGCCATACATTTAAAGCAAATAAAAGCCTGCTTTTTTACTTCCATGACTAAAAGAAAACGGTTTTTAAAGGTTTTAATAAAAAAATTAAAATTTCAATACAAGTGAAAAACAACACAATTATTTAACAGTAATCTTAAACTGGGGATCTTCTTCCTCCACCTAGTTTTTCAGTTTATAAAGTCTGTCATCTAAATAGGGATTAGACATAGCGCAAGCGCAGCTGGCTTTTAAAGGGGGTGAGAGCTGAGACTCTAATTGGTTTATTGCACGTTAGGCCCAAAATACTCCCATTACTCATAAAAAACCAACCCTTTTGGACCATGTGCTCGGTGCACAAACCATTTTTCCCGTCGTTAAATTAGCACAAGTGGATTCGGACACGCCCATTTAGGCGTTGTGCTGTGCGCTTTACAATGCGCTTAGATCGGGCCCATGGTGTTCATTTGTTTCTTTTAATGGCAGCAGTGAATGTATTATATATTTGTATATACAGCACTGTGCAAAAGTTTTAGGCCACCATGCCATCATTAGATTTGTTGTTTTTGTAATGTTATAGTGATCATATATAATTGTTTCCCGGTCTCTTTAATATAATACATCCAGAAAATACAGGAAATGTGTATATAGTATTAAAAACTGTATTAAAATGTAAACTGATGTGTCAAGTTTTTAGGGTATACTCCCGTTCCACTTGAGCAGTAGCAGGAAACTGCAGGATCTCTTAAACCTAAATAAAATTAAAGCATAATTTCAAATTTTAAAGAAATTATTGTTTTTACTTCATTCTGCTCAAAAATGCTCAAGATGTGTTTAGTGCCAAGAGTCATACTAAATACTGACCGATGACTGGAGGAAAAAAAAGTACATATTCCTGTTTGTATCTTAATAAAATAGATTGAAAAATAAATATGGGTGGACATTAAAACTTCTAAAACAACAAGTCTGGTGGTGGTGGCCTAAGACTTTTGCACAGTACTGTATATATACAAAATATTGCTCATTCATTGCTCATTAATGTTATAGTTAATACAAAAAAAATTATTTAAACAGATATGTAAAGAGTAGGCGGCATATTTTTAATGTAATTACAGGTTAAAGTTACCCGTACGTAATTCGTGTTTACAGCGCAATCTGAAATATAAGCTTGGTTGAGGTGTTGGTGAGACCAGCAAGGGGTGCTCACCCTGTGGTCTATGTGGGTCCTAACACCCCAGTATAGTGACGGGGACACTATACTGTCAAAAAGCACCGTCTTTCGGATGAGACGTTAAACCGAGGTCCTGACTCTCTGTGGTCGTTAAAAATCCCAGGATGTCATTCGTAAAAGGGTAGGTGTGTGCCCCGGCATCCTGGCCAAATTTGCCGGTTGGCCTACTAATCATCCCCTCATACTAATTGGCTATATCACTCTGTCTCCTCTCCACTAATAAGCTGGTGTGTGGTGGGCGTTCTGGCGCAATATGACTGCCATCACATCATCCAGGTGGATGCTGCACATTGGTGGTGGTTGAGGAGAATCCCCCTTTCATATGTAAAGCGCTTTGAGTTCTGCAGAAAAGCGCTATATAAATGTAATAAATTATTATTATTAATCGAAAGCTCTTATGTATACATGTACAAAACACTATGCAGCATGTTTACTTATAATAAACCTGTAATTAATCCTGCATGCGTTGACAGCAGAGTCTGGCGTAATCAGGATAGAAGCAGTCGAAAGTGGAAAAAAGAGACAGATTTAAATACCAGGTGTAAACGATGTGTCTCTCTCGTCCACTTGTGATCTGATCGATGAAAACACATCTTAATACCAAATGCAAACAGCTTTTTGTCAGGATGCGCAGCACTTGGATTTTAAAAATGCAAATATTTTTATCTGGTTGAAGCAACATATTTCCCGCCACATGTCTCTGTCTGCTAGTGCTCATTTGTATGTGACGCAAGTGTTTGTTTGTGTGAGAGTGTGTGCGTACTCATTGGGATAATTTTAAACGCACAAACACAGCCAGAAAAGACATGCCATTGTGGAAATAAGATAAATAACATATTACATAAGGGCTATTTAGTTTGTTTAATTAAATAACTAACTGAATCAGGCACTATAAAGAAAATCTAAATAAATTTACTTGACCTTCAAGGGGGCGGGGTGATCCGTTAGGAGGGCGGGGCACCCCCCTTATAAAATGGTAGGGGAAACACTGAGTAAGCCTTTTAAAGGGTTAGTTTATCCAAAAAGGAAATGTTAATTCTGTCATCATTTACTCAGCCTCATGTTTCTATGGAAGTCAAGGGTTGCCGTCAACTGTGTGGTTACCATCCTTTAACAAAATATCTATTTTTGTATAGCATATAACAGAATAAAAAAACTCATACATGTGAATAAATGATGACAGATTTTACATTTTTGTATGAGCTATCCCTTTAAACAATTTATTATAAATGTATACATTTGGCTTTTATCCAAAGTAACTTTCATAATGGATTCCAGATATTTATCAGTATATGTTTTTCCAGTGAAGAGAACCCACAACCTTTTGCACTGCTAATGCAATGCTTGACCTATTGAACCGAATCACTATTTTTATTTAACTTGTCTTTCAGTAAATGTTATTTTAAAGAGCCCCTATTTCAGTTTCATGATTTTACATTTATTAAGTGAGTTATCGTCTCAAACCTGAATCTCTTTTATTGGACTGCAATGAACGCAATGAATGTAGACAACAGTTTACTTCCGCAGCGAGTCGACGTTAACTCGATGCACATTATCACAATTGACTCGCAGCCTGTAAGTAGTCTGTAGGTGTGTTCGACTTCATGCGGCGCTGCGCAGACCGATCGGCGGCTGACTTGAAGCAGTGCATTCCGGTTAGTATTTTTGTCCGACTTCAGCTGGCGCTGCATGCACGTGACTGTGTCATATGGTTTTTAAGTACCGCAAGAGCCTTTCGAGAGTAGCCGGCTAGCTCAGGCGGTGCAGCTTCTCCAGAGCGGCTGCACGGAGTTGTGATGACGTTACAGCTTTACGTGATTGGTTGCCTCACTGATGACAACTATCACGTGCGTTTCAAGTTTAATCCAACCTTTAGCTCCACTAATAAACATTATAAATTCATGTTTTAAAACAGTGCGTTCATGAAAGCACGGAAGGGAGGGGGAGGGGGAGGAGTTAGCTACGCTCTGTCTGTTTGAAACTACACATCCTCATGCCCGTGGCGTCAATATTTGACGCACTTGACCATGCGTCAATATGTTACGCGGAGGGTATACCTTTCGCGTCATTTTTTGACGAACTGGGGACTTCAATACTATTACGTCCGTTGCATTCTCTTTCCTATTTTCTTACCATTTTCGCGTCGGTTTAGGGTTAGATTACGCATATTAAACAGTGTACGCGAAATTAAACAGTTTAAACAGTTGTCACCTGGCGTTGGGGTTAGACACAGTTGTCACCTGGCGTTGGGGTTAGAGTTAGGTTTGGGTAGGGATGTCATTATGTAAATCTAACCCTAAACCGACGCGAAAATTGTAAGAAAATAGGAAAGAGAATGCAACGGACGTAATAGTATTGAAGTCCCCAGTTCGTCAAAAAATGACGCGAAAGGTATACCCTCCGCGTAACATATTGACGCATGGTCAAGTGCGTCAAATATTGACGCCACGGGCATGAGGATGGGTTGGTTTGAAAACAGTTCAAACATCAACAGGAAGTGACGTCGCACATTATTCGCTTAGAGCGCCTTTAACTCCTGTTGGGAGCTGATCTTCCAAATATGGTAAGAAGTGTCACATTTCCTTGACTCGCTCAAGGTATTCAACCAGTTACACAGCACCGTATAGCTGGCCAATTGGAGCACACTGCACATTTCACAATGATGAGCTTTGTACATATCAACACGTGTCAGAAAGGCGGGGCATAGAGAAGCAAAAATAATGTATGATATTTTGAAAATAATTATTTTTAACCTTAATCGGAATAGGGGCTCTTTAAGTAGTATTGCATGTACTGGATCATAATTATTCATATGTTTAGTTTAGAGAATGGCTAAAGGAGGAGTATAATGAAAACCCCTTTAATGATGAGGAGGACGTCCGTGCCCTGCTCGCACAGATACCCAGTGCCCCAACAGCAGAGGAGAAGGGAATGTTGACACCTGACCAATGGTGACTGATTATTCAATCTACAGAGGGAAAAAAACTCTTCAGTCGACAAGCCACATGGCATTCCTCAAAGACTTATGTTGATGTTGACTGTTATGTCAAAAAAAGAAGTATGACATGTTGATTGTGAAGGCTAAGCACTGTTTTTACCTTAAGTCCTTATGTTTTGTAAGTAATACATGAACGTTTTTAATGTTTACTACTGAAGCGATGTTAAAAGCCATTTTGTGTTTTCTTGTTCATGACATTTTAATATTTGCAGATATATTATAAACATTGGTGATATATAGACTTTGTTTCTATTACTTCTGGACATTTTTACTGGATGAGTGAAAAACCTAGATTAAAGTTTGCCAATACTGTGACCAAGTGTTTCAATAAAACCTGTACAGTATATTAAAATTGCATTTAATGAAAATTTTGATCTAAGGGGAGTGAGATGAGTAACTGCCCAGGTATTTATTGTTCTCTTTAATTTGTCAACTAAACAGTAAATCCGTCTGTATTTTATGCATGATCCATAGCAGGGAAAAGCACCATTAATAACTACATTTGTGACTCAGTCTGTGAAAACCCAGCTAAACTCATTTTTGTGATTTACTGTTTTCCACAAAAATGTGAAGAACATTATGTGAAAATCTAATCTTGAAATCTTAATATTGACTGAATAAGGCTATGTCATAAAGTGAAATCAATTATTGAAATCATTGATGCCCTAAATACATTATGAGACTTTAGTCTGGATGTTTCAGACAGAGTGGGGGTAATAGCTGAAGAACTGTGGAAAAACCCACACTGGGAAAAATAAAAATCATTTGTCAGGATATTAAAAGTGACTTGCGTGAATGTTCATAAAATACATTTCAGATGAAGAAAATAAGACTTGTTTACTATTACCATAAACTATTTGTTTGCAATAACTACTGATAGAATTTATAGTAAATGTAATAAATCCAAAATTAATTTGACGCTGCTATTTTTCTCTCGAACATCAGGGGGCAGCAAATTGACCATCATTGTGCTTAGCTCACATTGATTGTACATTAAATTTCATATTTAAAATTATTGCTTAAGCTACGGTTTAAGGTAAACGCCAAATAATCTAAGGGAGTGTATATTTTCAAGTATTACACACAGAAACACAATTAATTTAACATAACCAACTTATGACGGGCATCTTATGAGCTTTAAAAGTTACCATGACCGACTTTAATTAAATCTCACATTTAGGCTATATGTCAACGCCAGACATAAGGATAAATATGATGACGAGTGCTGGGAGATTTTTCTGCCTGAAGTTTATCGACAGATATTTGTTCCGTCGTGTGTATGTTTGTCTCGGAGGGATTTCCCGTATGTTGGATGTTTATTCTTGCGGTTCTGCTGTGTTTCTCTGAAGTCTTCAGCCTCTTAATGCTGCTGCTGGAGAGGCGCTTCCACGTAACGCCCCACCCATGTCTCCACCTATCTTTATTTAAGATTAGAGACACCTTCTGCTGGCATGTCTTTTATACAGGGTCGGGTTTGAAAGTGAGGTTAAACTGTCTGCGTTTATAAAGGTAAGACTTTGGGCTTGCAATTTTAAACTCCAGATATGAATAGCTGACTAAACTGATGTTACCCTATTACGCGTTTTAAAAAATATATTCAGGAGAAGTAGACATACAGTAAATTCCTTTTTAAATTAAACTATTAACTTTTTAACTACATTTACGTATTAACTGCCGCCTTTCTGGAAGAGTCTTTAAGAGTTCATGCTTAATAGATGCTTTACTTACCTTACACACATTTTGTTTGGGAGTATACATTTTTATCGATCTGCCTTTGGGTTTTATTGATTGATTTCATTTGTGCATATATTCAGTTAATTGGTCATCTTTCTCCGAATGAATGCTTTCATGCATCTAACACACAATTGTTGTTTTCTATATTGTTTCGAAATATGCATGCACTTAAAAACATTCTTGCTTATTGCATGTGCATGTATTGCTTTTGCATGCATTCCTGACAGACATGAACTTAGATGGGGACTGCAGCATGTCAGTCAGTTGTGGGAATGGCAAACTTAGACAATGGCTCATCGATCAGATTGATAGCGGGGAGTATCCCGGTTTGGTTTGGGAAAATGATGAGAAAACCATTTTCAGAATCCCCTGGAAACACGCGGGGAAACAGGACTACAACCGCGATGAGGACGCTGCGCTCTTCAAGGTGAGTGATGATGATGACGAAGATGATGTATCGTCTCACTGTTATAAATCTGTTTAAAACAATGTTTGACATGCCAACAAACTTTTAAGACATTAGTAATGTAGTAATTTTTTATTTATTAGTTTGTGTGTTTTATTTATAACCATTTGACCTGTTTTAAAGTGATTGTGAAAGATAAAGTATGGAAGCAATTGACAGTTCTTTCAATTAAAGGAAAGATTTTGGAATTCGTGCAGTAGCCTATTGTTTTTATACTATGTATATATTCCCTAAAATGTACATTAACAGAAATATATTAGCCTACAAAAGTTACCAACGTTGCTACAGTTACTGAAGATATTAGCTTTGAGAAAAACTATTTTTGTCTGCTGATGCCACTTGGCTTGACATTTTGTAATCTAATGCACATATCTTTTCTTAAAAGTGTCAAAATTTTTATTGGTGCCACAAATGTTTGTCCTGTGTATTGGCCTTGCTGTCAAAGAAAGACATTTACTGTTGGTGTGGCGCAGTAGATTTGTTTAGACTTTATTAAAACGACAGTTTTGGTGCTCTAGAAAATAACAGCTATGAGAGTTTAATTTACATGATCTAAAGCGTTAAAAGCATATGGCATTTATCCATTCATCCATGACATACCTAAAAACATACTGTACTTAATAATAATAATTAATAACCCTTTTTGTTAATAGATGGTAGATGTGAGCAATATTGACATCCTTATCTTGTCTTGGTTTCCTCCCTCTTCTTCTCGTTCATCTTCTTGATATTCTGTTGTGTTTATTGTGGTCTTGTTGGTCATAGGCTTGGGCCCTGTTCAAAGGAAAATACAGAGAAGGTTTGGACAAGCCAGACCCTCCAACATGGAAGACGAGACTGCGCTGTGCCCTTAACAAAAGTAATGACTTTGATGAACTGGTGGAGCGAAGCCAGCTGGACATCTCTGATCCTTACAAGGTCTACAGAATAATTCCAGAGGGTGCAAAGAGAGGTGATTTTCATTTCTCGTTAAATGGTTGTGAAACGAAATACTTGGTGGCTTGATTTTGTCTTGTTTCTAGAATGGCATTTAGTTTCCATCAGATCTTGTACCTTGAATGAGTAATGTATTTAAACACACTGTAAACAGTAGTTAAGAGTCTATTTGTGTTGTGCATTACCACGGTGCATTGCCTGCAATACCCCAAATATCAGTGTAGTTTAAGATCAAGGTTATAAATGTCGCACTACATTGCAATGCATATGACGTTTAATGAAACAAGCCGAATCACAAAGTAGCTAAATTGGCACACCGAACAAATATGAAGGCATGCAATATATTCACATTGAGTAGTGTTACTTGCCTTCACTAAGTGCAGGAAGCTAAGAGGAAGCCACTACATGTGCTAAAATCCCTCAAGCTTTTTATAGAGAGCTTCGGTTACCAAGTGCACAACACTAAGCGAGACAAGTCACCTCTCAGGCTTCACATAATGTAAACTTGCGAGATGTGGGGTCAAGACCATGAAGATGGCTGTTTTGACCCTAAAGTACTGAAAATGTTTCGTAGACAGAACAACGAGATTCATAAAAGTGAGATATAAAGAAGCATCACGTCTTACTGAATTGACGCTTGTATATGTACAAAGTTAAGTGAGCATAGAGTTCAAATGTGGCAAAGTTGGTTTGAGTTTTTTGTTGCCGCCATCAGGATTTTATATAAATTATGTTTTAACAGCAAACAATGTTTTACGTCTATTTTTTGCTTTTGCAAATGACATTACAAAGAAAGGATAATCAGATATATGTATGTCAACTAGAAGGGGTTCCTAAAAGTTATTATAAGTAGTTAGTAAATGTTATAGTTCTGTGGTTAAAATTTCATTTTGAGATAAACTGGGCTTATATAGCTAGCGATTCATTTGCACACAAAATATTTTTGACAGAGTTAAAATTAGCAGATAAATGTGACCTTTACTGCACATGTGTGTCGAGTTATGGGTCTGCACACTCTTAAAAATAAAGTTTATTCAAGGCGATGTCATAGATGAACCATTTTACATTCAAAGGTTTTTAGAAGAGGTCTTTAACTTTCCTTTAACATCTGAAGAATCTTTCTGTTTCACAAAAAGGTTCTTTGTGGCAAAAATAAAGATTCTTGAGAAAGAACCTTGAGAAAGGTGAGAAAGAAAATGATTCTTTCAAGAACCTTTGACTGTATGGTTCTTTGAGTAACCAAAAAAAAATTATTCTTCTATGACATTGTGTAATACCGAGTGCATGAACCATTGCTCTAGACAAGTGTGGTAAAACATATTTTTTTGTATTTATGCATTTTAGGATCTAAGGCCAGTAGTATGGACGACAGTACGCCACATGTGACCCCTATTAGTTATTCCATGCATTCGTCTTATCCGCCTCTACAGCCTCAGGTAAGTTTACATTACCTTGGTTATGATGTTTTATTTTAGTTTACATTGGTAACATAGCAAGAGACAAATGGGTCCTTATGATTTGTAATATGTCAATACGGTCACGCTAGGAGAGTTATTTTGTTTATCAATGCAAAGGGTTACCTTATGTTCTTAGCACACACATAAATTAATAAATACATTTTCTAGACGATGATGTTGTTTAGACTTTATGCACTGCACTAACCACAACCATAGAATTGTACTGTTGTCTTGTCTTTGCCATAACAAATATGTTTTAAACACACAAAGCTATAGCAGTTAGAAAAAGCTAACAAGCTAAGAGTCAAGTCTAACTAAAACAAACACTGATCACCATAAATTGTGACTTTAAAAGGAACAGCCAATATCTAAGAAAATAACTCTACAAGTAAGATGATAAGTAAAATGCAATTTTAGGTTTAAACAGAGATGGTGATAGAGGATAAAGTTACAGAAGGCAGCTTTCAACTCTACTTTAGTGTTACATTTTAACACTGATTGGGACAATATATTCATTTGTTGTTCATTTAAAGGAACACTCCACTTTAATTGAAAATAGCATCATTTTCCAGCTCCCCTAGAGTGAAATATTTGATTTTTAACATTTTGGAAAGTTCCATTCAGCCAATTTCTGGGTCTGGCAGTACCACTTTTAGCATACTTTGCATGATCCATTGAATCCGATTAGACCATTAGCAATGCGCTCAACAATAACCAAAGCATTTCTGTATTTTTCCTATTTGATACTTGACTTTTTCTTAGCCGATATTGCTAGGAACTATACTCTCATTCTGCCGTAATAATCATGGACTTTGCTGCACTACCATGGCTGCAGCAGGCGCAATGGTATTACGCAGTGCCTGAAAATAGTCCCCTGCTATTTAAAGTAACCAAGGAGACTATTTTTGGGCACTGCGTAATATCATTGCGCATACTGCAGCTGCAGCCATGGTCCGGGAGCAAAGTCCTTGATTATTACGCTGGAATGAGAGTATAGTGGTACTGCCCGACCCAGATCGGCTGAATGTATTTCAAAACAGTAAAAATGTTTCACTCTAGGGGAGCTGGAAAATGAGCCTATTTTCAAAAAAGTGGGGTGTCCCTTTAACTCTGGAGATTTTGCTATGTAAGTATACAAGTGAGATCAAAGTTTCAATGCTATCTCATGGCAATTTGTACGTATTATACAAGGTCGCTAAATTGTTTTTATAATAATTGTAACAAATAACTTTGTACCAATTTATACGGATTAACCAACTCGTAAAATATGTACAAATTCTTGTGAGATCAGGCTGGAAGTTTATGCCTCAACCGGCTTTATTTTCTCTGTCAGATGCCAGGATATATGCTTCCCCAGGAGAGACGTGATTGGAGGGAATATAGCGCTGACCAATCTCATCCCCAAGCACCTCATGCTGAGCTACCATACGGACAATGTCCGTACCCACCAACACGTTCCTTATCGTGGCACCCAGCACCCTGTGACAATGGTATCTACTTAAAGCTTCTTGAATAATGTACAATTTAAAGCCACTATCTCCATGTTTGAGTTCACACCAATAACACTGAACTCATTTTAAACCCAGTTTTATGACATTTTATAAAAAACATTAATTTATCATAAATTCTGTGTAATCAAACCTAACTACATACCAATAGCACTATATTGTATAATTTATAGTAGTTTGTAGTTTTGTTTATTTTAAATTTTAAGTGTGATATTGTTTTATGTCATGATTTTTTTTGGGGGGGGGGGCTGGGGTGCATGAAAGGATGTAAAAAAACACTGGTGTAGCTTTTTCATTGGCCAAGCTAGCTGCTGCCAAAAGCTCTTAATTTGTTTTGCATGCTTTGTCTTGTATTGATTCACATACAGAAATCTGATCTATGAAAATAATAAAAGAAATGTGTTGACAGAATTGTGTTGGTCTTGTGGCCTTGGCCTCTCAAGATGACATAAACGTGGCCTTAGTCCAAGTTTCAGTCTTTGGTTTTTGGTCTGTGTTTTGGTCTCTTTTTATAAGCTCACATACTGTAAGACTGCAGTGAAGTTGCAAAGCACCCAGACTGGCATTATATCTTCATTATTACCATGAACTGTCAAGAATTGCAAAGAATGACTAACTAGACACGTTCATTTAACATTTTAGACACAACCATTAAAGCATTTCCTTTGGTTTAGTTTATTCAAATCAACAGGCACATGTCTGGTTTTCAACTTCAAGGGGTTTTAGAATAAACTTGGACCATTGTCTCAGAAGGCCTTGCCTGGGTCTAGTTTATAGGGTGTCTGGTCTTCATTTGATTGATGAAGGAGGACAAAACCAAGCTTTTTTGGTGGGGGGTCAGGATCAACAGTTTTTGTTAAGATGTTTTCATGTTTGTACACTTTCCAGGTTACCAGTTTTCTGGATCCTTCTACACATACTCACCTACAGAAACTCATCCTGTGGCGGTGGACCCAAATATGAGATCTGCTGAAGCCATGGCCATTTCGGGTAAATCAAATAACACACTGACATTTACATAGCTTATTACTATTGCTATAATACTGGTACAGTACTTCTGTCAAAGTGTATTATGGCAGTGAATGATATGTCAAATAGTATGGCTTGTTAAATTGACACAATCTCTGTTTTATGGATGATAAAATTAAACACGCCATAATCAGGCACGATACTCTGCCATATAGCAGTGCCTTGGGAACCACTTCGTACACTCTAAAGAAATGCTGGGTTATTTTTAAAAAGGTGTGAATTTGTTGTAACTTAACCTAACTTAACCTAACAGTTGAGCTTGTCCTTTTTTGACCCAACACTGGTTTGAAAAAAACCCAGCAGTGTATATTGTTATAAAAATATATTTAACCTTCTTAGACCTGGTGTGTCCACATACATGTACATTACATTTTTTGTTGTTTGCACCATAGTACTTAATTCTGTGTAATGGAACCTGTTGTACACAAACGTGGACAATTACACTGCTTCATGTTCAAAGAAAAATATTTGGTTATTTTATACATTGGTTCTTCCTAACCCCAAAAAGCTCGGGTCTTAGGTTAAAACTTCAAGTTTTAAAACCATCTTTTATTTTTTTCAACAGACTGTCGGCTACACGTCTCGCTCTACTACCGTGAGTCTCTTGTTAAGGAAGTGACCACCAGCAGTCCTGAGGGTTGTCGAATATCCTCTTCTCCCGCCTCTGGATCCCCTGCATCCCCCTCATCTCCGTGCCCTGAGGAGAGACTCTATGGAGGGGCAGAGCCTGTGCTCTTTCCCTTTCCTTACCCCCAGTCCCAGCGCCGTGGGGCTGAGAAGCTACCCAATATCTTGGAGCGTGGCGTTTTGCTGTGGTTGGCACCGGACGGGCTATATGCCAAGCGACTTTGCCAAGGGAGGGTATACTGGGAAGGTCCGCTGGCTCCGTATTCAGACAAGCCGAACAAACTGGAGAAAGAGCAGACCTGTAAACTGATGGACACCCAACAGTTTCTCTCAGGTTAGGAAATATTTTCATCTTCATTACAGCTTAACATCGGTGTGTTTGGAGATGATTGTTATAAACCATCTGCCTGTGATTTGGATTATGGGAAGGATGACTGGAAGGTGTATTATGCTTTGTCTGCAGATCCAAGTGTAAGGGGAAGCTTAACAAGGGTCAAACTTTGAGATACAAAATTACTATAAATTCTATAAATAATTATAGAAATTATTACAGAGACTTTGTTTTAGACATTGTGTGTGTGTGTGTGTGTGTGTGTATGTTTTTGAATGAGAGTATTTGGGTTAAAGACTTGGTAGTGTGAGGTGTGTTTAAGAGACTTCACACAAATTCAATCTGCATAAGTGAGGTAGTCTACGTAAAAATAGATTGGCAATGAATGTACCCTTCAAGTTTATGTTTTGGCACGATAAAGATTTATCCGCCCAACTAGCTCGATTCTAGTGACAGCAGTGGCAGTTCACCCGTCACTTAAGCGGCCACGCCCTTAATTATGCAGAACTTTAAGGCTTGATATAATTTAAATGGATAAGTTAGAAAAAGTCCACTCCCTCACAGTTGTCGTGAAGGGCAAAATTAGCTATATAGACCAAAAACAAGGCTGTAAAAACAAATTATTTTCTACTGTAAAGGCATTTTATCATGCAGGTCTATTGGAATTGACTCCCTTTTGGAGCCTGCCTCTAGGGGCCAGTCGATGAATTGCAGTTTAAGTTACTTCCATATTGGCTTCGTCAGAGAGATCAGAAGTTTGCCCCTCGGTGTTCTCCGATAATTGAACCCACAAACTTTGGATTATGTTTTATGTATGAGACTCATTATGTTTCAAAAGCAAAGGATGCAGTCCAACATACAAAGGTCCAAAGGTTACATAAGGTTTTACCTCACAGTCTTAAAAGTAAAGGTGCTTCACAATGTCATAGAAGAACTATTTTTGGCTAAATGAAGAACCTTTAGTGAGCGTGCACACTGAACCTTTTTACGTGGCTAAAAACACACGGCGGACAGCTTTTTTCAGCCCACTGCCAGTTTCTAAAGCTCAGCGCTTTGGTTGCTGTGATACTTCTGCTTTGTTTATCACTCGTTGTATTATGCGCCGGTTGGTTGTTGTGATATTTTTCCCACCCTTCCTCCACTGTGATTGGTCTGCCGTGTGAGAGCTGGCATTGACAAGCTGAGCTTTTCATCAAAAGCTGAATATTTTTAACCCCCAGTGCTCAGCGCTGAGTACTGGCTTTCAGCGCGGAAAAAAATGGCCAGCTGTTGGCTTTTCTGAAAATGCTGTGCTTCCTTTGGAAACAATTAAAAACATACGCCAGCCACCGGCATAAAAGCTTTGGTTTGCACGCCTCCTTAAAGGGATAGTTCACCCCCCCCCCCCCACATTTTTTTTGTCATCATTGGCCTCATACACACAGCATATAAATTTGGTTGTCACTTCACCTTTTAATCCTGTTCTGTACACACACAGTTCAGTAATTTATAGGACAAACAACCGCATTCTACAACCAAATTAACTCCCGCCAAAAGCAGGACATGACAATTGAATTTAAAGAAACTCTGGGTAGTGTGTACATAACCCAACTGAACAACAAGTTGTTGATGAAGTATTTAAACGTGCATCATGGACATGACAGGTCTCTCTTCTGAATGCCTAGAAGGGGAAAAAGTATTCTGTATGCGCAGTGCAGAAAATGAGGCACAAGCGTTTGCTTACTAGTGTTGCCAGATCTTGCCCGAAAAAACAGCGAACAAGAAAAATCAAATAATAAATCAAAATGCTTTACCCCAAAGATCAAAATATTAGGAGTGGCACCTTCACACTTTAAAGGCATTCCATGCAGTTTGACGTTTTTGTAAAAACAGCGACCCCTAGAGTCACTGGGGAAAACTTGCAACTGTCGTAATTTCGCACCTCCACTCTGTACGTACCTGTAAGGATAGTGTTGGGCGTGAATATGCAGAGATGGACTCCGAAGATAATGACCAGGGAATGTTTCACAATTTCATACAAATATTAGGCTACTGCATGTCTACTAAACTACAGATGATGGTAATAGGATAATAAGAAGTTTATGCCAAGTGTAGAGTAGGCATATAATAATAAAGTAGCCTACCGCGTTTGCTGGCTTATTACGTTTTTACAAGATTGCAGCTTAATCACAAGTAAACAGTCTATAGTCTAACGTTATGTCTACTGTATAATTTCATTTGTTATTTAATTGTAAACATTACAAAATGCATTGACAAAGTTAATTGTAATATATACGTTGCATTATTTCATAACATTGGCCGTTATTCGTTGGCCATAAGAAATCGAAATTAGACAAATGACTACGTACACATCACAACACAACACTTGAGTTTAGATGGCAAAAAAAAAACATGTAAGAGAAACGAGTGTTTGTTAGCAAGTCTGCTAAATGCTCTTATGATCGTAAGTTAGCTAGACCCATGTTGAAGTTATTTTACTGGTCTAATTATCAACACTGGATGAATGAACAGCATAGTAAAAAAATACACAAGCAAGCGCTGCAGGAACCGACAGCCGGATGACGTCAAAGTGCCGTCTCGGAGCATTCTCGCGGTACTTTTACGTCATCCGACTGCCGGTTCTTGCAGCGCTGAACAAAGTCGAACAAGCCTAACGTGTGTGACGTTGTTGCCGTAAAGCAAGTCGTGATTCTCGCGAGATTTGTCAGGGGCGGTTCTCTCAAGCTTGCATTGGTGGTTTTGCTAGCGGCGTCCTCCCCGAGCTTCAACAGGAGGATGATTCGCCATACTATGACTTCGTTTACCATCGAAATGACTTTGAAGCTGTTATATTAAGGTAAAATAACTGCATAGTGTGTCTTTAATAACACCGAAAACCTTATCACTTTGTGAGCCAATAGCCATAAACAGTTAAGTAAGTGGAGGACCTGACAACACTAAGACAGCACTCTGTGAAGCAGCTTCACAAATCCATGACACACAATGCCAAGACAGAGGTTTCTTTGTAAAACATAACACTGTAATATTATTTTGGTTAAAGCTGTGAATGACAACTACGTGAGAGGATAGAGTGTTGCTATGGTTACCTCTGTGTCAATCATTGTATTTTTGGGAGTGAGTCTTGTCCCGTACAGACATGGAACGATTATTTAAATTATTTACTCTCGCATTTAAATGCGGTTGTCACTCCCAAACGTTTGCAGTGTGTGTGAGGCCATTCACTCACCCCCATGTTACCTGCATACGTTTCTTTCCTTTGTTAAACACAAAGGAAGATATTTTAATAAATGATGGTAAGCACACAGTTGATTGTACCCATTGACTTTCATGCTAGTCAAAACAAATACTATGGAAGTCAATGGGAGAGTTAACTATGTGCTTACCATCATTTATTAAAATATATTATTTTGTGTTTAACAGAATAATGAAACTCATACAGGTTTAAAACAATGTGAGAATTTTTTGACTGAATGCTTCTTCAATGGCATCGCTTTGAGGAACCTTTATTTTAAGAGTGCAGAATAGAGTCAGTATAGAGATACAGAAGTTGTGCGAGTTTGGCATTTTTAAGTCAAAATTTTTGATCTGTAGTGACACTAGGGGAAGACCTGTCATTTAACTTTATTGACTTGTGAGTGGTTTGCCACATGTCATGATTAGGTCTGCTTTAATGTCACATGTTTCACTTGCTGCCTGACACTGAAACTTTCCAGCATACTCTTAGATAATCTTCCTGACCACCTCATCACATGCACAGACGCTATCAAAGAGGACAATAGGGCACCTGCAAAAGTTCATTTGCATTACAGCTCTATACGCGTTTAAAAGGTTATGCAAACAGGCTTGAAGGGGGTCTTGGGTTCACGTTATTGCTCATCAGGACTTTTTCATTCTTTTGATGGGAAGAAGAGTGACTGTAAAGAATATCTTTTGACATTAAAATTGATCGGTTTACTGTGAAAATGTGCCATGTGCCACCTTCTTTATTATTTTATAAGGGCAGCCAACTTCTCAGATTGAGGATCATTTTGCTATGCATTATTATTAATTATACCACAGGGCTGTTGAATGCTTTATTCTGATTGGTAGAGATATTTTTCTGTAAAATGCACACCTAGCCTGTCAAATGTCTTAAATAATACCACGGGGCTGTTGAATGCTTTATTCTGATTGGCTGAGAAATGTTCCATGGGTGTTGATTATTTCTCTGTAAACCACACACCTAACTTGTCAAATGTCTTAAAATAGGCACCAGAGCAATGTTTTTGGTAACCGTGGTATAAGCAAAATAATTGACTCTGAATAATTGATTCGAAAATAATGCACACTAGCTTCCCGTCGCGCCGCATTTCCCCCTTTCGGGTGTGCATTATTTTCTTATAATTCAACAGCCCATCGTCAATTATTCCTTACTTATATCACGGGGCTGTTGAATGCTTTATTCTGATTGGCTGAGAAATGTTCCATGGGTGTTGATTATTTTCTGTAAACCACACACCTAACTTGTCAAATGTCTTAAAAATAGGCACCAGAGCAATGTTTGTGGTAACTGTGGTGTAAGAGGAATAATTGACTCTAAATTATTAGAAAATAATGCAAACTCGCGGTGTAACGGCACTCCGTTTCATGGGTGCCGCATTACCACTTTGGGTGTGCATTATTTTCTTATAATTCAACGGCCCGTCGTCAATTAGTCCTTACATATTCTTCAGTCCTTTTATTTGCGTAAAATGTGATTTCTAGATCTTTTGGTTTAGGGTGAAATGTGACCTGGACGTGTTTTTGGGAGTTGATTTAAATAGATGTGATTTGATTTTATTCAATGATTAAATGTCTTTTTTCTTTTCCTCATAGAATTGCAAGGTTTCATTCACCATGGCCGCCCCATGCCACGCTCTCAGGTGGTGTTGTGTTTCGGGGACGAGTACCCAGACCCCCAGCGGCAGAGCAAAATGATCACAGCTCAGGTTAGTCACCTGAGTTCTCATTCCACAGCTTATTTTTAATACAAATGGTACTGTATCATGCAAATATACAATGGTTACAGCTATAGTTTGAAACATCTTTCCAATAGCTACTAATACACCTTTAGAGATTGTAGCATGTTTTGAATGTATTAATAAAAGTAATTACGTGATTTTCATCCAAATGATATGCAAATTATTATGTACCGTTTTTTAAAGACCTGTTTAACATCAGCAGTCTTTTTATTGGTTTTGGTTTTCTGCCCTAACGGCTAATATCGTTTTCGTTTATAAGGTGGAGCCCATGTTTGCAAGACAGCTCCTGTATTTTGCAGGCCAGACCAATGGTCACTACCTGCGGGGATATGAGCTCCAGAGTCAAGGTGCTTTACCGGTAGAAGACTACCAGAGAAGTCTCCAACACTTGCAAGAGTAAGCTTACAATAATAACTCCTGAGATATTCCCCCGAGAGTCCTAACCCAGCAGCGCATATCTCCTCTGCACAAAACCTCTCGGTCAACAAATCCAAAATGGACGACCATTAGTATGCCAGTGAAGACCAGACATTGAATTGCCTTAGACTGACCAAGTGTCCACTTTAACATTGTAGAAGCTACTAATGTGCTAGAAAATCCTAAACATGTTGTGAAAGGAAATCCAGCACTTCAAACAAACAACATTGAAGCCATATTAGCTAGTTGTTTGTCAAGTGAACTATGTTTGGATAAACTATGCCCTTCATAAGTCTGAGAAAACTTTGATGTTTGATTATTATTGTTATTATTTTAAATAATTGTTCATACTAACGAATAATTTTTTTCAGATTTTGGAAAAATATATTAAAACAAAGAAAACTGAATGATGTATTTGCTAAATAGATTTCATAAGTAAGATATTTCATACATGGTCCCTGAGTTTTGTACCGTGCCACATGTTTCATCTGGACATTTAAATAAGAAGCTTCCAAAAATAACACCTACTATGCAATTATTCAAACAAAAACAAAATGTGGA
Source organism: Paramisgurnus dabryanus (assembly GCF_030506205.2). NCBI lineage: Eukaryota > Metazoa > Chordata > Actinopteri > Cypriniformes > Cobitidae > Paramisgurnus > Paramisgurnus dabryanus. The sequence continues at coordinate 46,439,871 of NC_133342.1, forward strand.
TAAAATGTTTTTGATAAATGTTATGTATATTTTTATAGTTTATCTTTTGCTATGTGCTATGTATTTCTGATGAGCTAACAGAATTGACTATATTTTCATTGTTTTTAACTCGGCTATGTGACTATTTATACTGCGTGCATGTAGATATCTATATGCAGAGCCGAATGTACTGTATAGGTGTATAGATATTTTGAATGTAATCTAATTATGTCTTTGCATGGCATCTGGCAAGAAATTTTATAATGCAAAATACTAAGAAACAGTTTATGGTTGTGTGTGTGTGTGTGTGTGTGTGTGCGTGCGTGCGTGCGTGCGTGTGCGTGCGCGTGTGTGTGTTTTTGCACGTGAGCACTGGTGTTATGTCGAGTGGTGTTTGAATTACTGCCCACAAAAACTGTGATGATGTTGTCAGATGTACTGTATGAATGAAGTACTTTAGAGTGGGTGATCTATTATTTTTCTTTTTGTACATTGCTGTTACTGTTGATTCTAACTTCTTTTTCAAGTCTGGATGTTTTTTCTAAGTCAAATAAAGATTCTTATTCTTTTACCTAATATTAGAGTCCCCTGTCCTAGTTGTCCGATTTTAAGGGGTCATATTATGAGATTTTTTTAAGATAAGTCTTTGGTGTCTCCAGAGTCTCTATGTGAAGTTTTAGCTCAAAATATCCCCCAGATAATTTATTATAGCAAAATTGCCTCTTTGTAGGTGCGATGAAAAATTGATAAAATGGAAATAAATAAATGGACTGGTTTGTTGTTATGATAAAATCTTGAATCAACCTGACTACATTAAAATACACCAACAAAAGTCATTTTAACAGCCAGTTCTCATAGGCACTCATTTACATTAGGTTGTTTAGTAGACACTTTAATCCAAAGTCATATAGAATATAGTAATTTTTCATACAAGAGCCAGCGATACTCGCAATACCTAATCCAAAGTAGCACATACAGTATGCTAGAGCCAAAGTAAAAGTGCAGAAAAGTAGAGAAAAGAGCAGGGGTAGATGTTTTTAATTCATTTGAGTAGGAAGTGCCTTTGATTATGTTTGTGGTTTGAGTGAGGTGTTCACGGAAAATGTTTAACTTCAGTTATTTCTTTAAGGTTTTGATGGTCTCGGTAGATCAGGTGAAGGTTATAGGCTTGTTCGTGTATTTGCAGACAATGCAGATTGAACAAAAATCCTTTATTGACAAAAACGTAAGAATAAAATAAGGCTGGGCAAACATGAAAATGCCCAGACAGAACCAGCATGAAGATAAGAGACCAGCACAGCACATTGAACACAAGAACATTACTGCAAATTTGAAATGGACTCGTAATCACAAGTTCAGTGCACATTAACAATCAATCTAAACTGTAGTTACGACTGGGAAACTCGGGATTATAGATGTCGATCAGATGTGTCGATTTCCAAAGTTATGGAAATAAAGCCTGTTGCAAATTGCCATTTTTATAAATATAATCGTTTCCGTGGATTTTTGCATACACAAACTCTATGATACGCACACTTTATTAACCCTCTGGGGTCCGACCATTGTGGAACACTGGCAGAGATTCTGACTTGCTTTTACATTTGGACTTTTTTCAGTTGCTTTAAAACCTATTAAGGGTTAATATCACATAATATGATAGACACCATTGACAATAACTAAGAGTTTAAACGCTCTGTACATCACGCTCTCACACCAGACAGAGGGCTTTCACCATCCTGTCACACAAGACTACAGAAAAAACACCTAAAGGATGACTAAAAAAGCTGGGTTGTTTTAACCCAATGTCTGGGATATTAAAATTCATAGTTGGGTAGTTTTTAAACCAGCTGAGTGTTCTGTCCAATATATATGTAGTGTGGGTTAAAAATAATCCAACTATTTTTAGATAGTAGGTCTACTTTAAGAAAGGGTACCACTGCAGTAACAGCTTGGGCATTTTTATTTTCATTTGGCCATTTTAACTCTCTCTGCTTTGCCATTATTTGTTTATTTGCCATTTTCTATTATGGTATTAATAAATCCTGTTAAATGGAATGCATGTAAAACATGAGAGCATTGTGGCAGTCCAGTCTGGAAATCACTTGTACTTGGACCAAGATATGTGCAGCATATTAAAATGTAATAAAACAGATCATCAGGGGCCTATACCATGAAGCTGGTTTAGTTGGTTAGCCAGCTTTGTTTAGGATTAGTTTGTGCAAATCCTGGGTTTTGGGTACCATGAAAATAGCTTTTACCAACAAGGCCTGCACATTGGCTTGGTTTTGTCAATCTGAAACTAATCCTGTAACCCTGAGTTTGTTTAACCATTTTCATGGTACGGGCCCCTGATCTGAGAAAATCAGATTACTTATAAAAATGTAAACTGTAAAATGTAAACTAAACACCAGCAGGTGTTAACACTCCTTCTCTGCTTCCAGTCTGCTCCCTTTTTCTTCCCATAATCTTCCCACCGGACTCCATCATCCTCCATGCTGCCAGCCATCATCCTTATTATCCCCACTTCATTTAAGCGTCTCGTTTCCCCTAAGTTATCTGTTCTTGTCTTATGTAATGTGTTTTTTATGCCAATCAGCTTTTCTTTTTGTTGTTATTATTAAAGTTTATAATTTTGAAACAGATTTAAAAGCTGCGATATGTAACTTTATTCTCTATGACCATCTTGTAGAGTTATTTCTTTACTTAGAGGTTTAGATGTGGGCTGTTTCACTTACAATCACAATTATGGTGATCAGTGTTTGTTTTAGTTGGAAATGACTCTTAGCTTGTTAGTTTTTTTCTAACTGCTATAATTTTGTGCGTTTAAAACATGTTTGGTATGGCAAAGAAAAGACAACAGTGCACTTCTATGATGTTGTTTAGTACATAAAGTCTAAACATCATCATCATCTAGAAAATTGATATATTGACTTTATCAGAAATATCTTTTTCTGTCAGTAATGTGATACTACAGTATAAGATCCAGCACTCTCACAGCAGTTTAGAATATCTAAAGAATTTTGAAACACTGACACTTAATAATTAACCACTGTATAATGTAAACACACAAACCTTAAGAATCAGAGTATGAATCACAACAATGGTGACAATAAAATAAAAAGCTTCATGCTGCAATGCATGCTGGGTATCAACAAATAACAAATCTTATCCAGGACTCGCAGAATGCACTGTGGCATAAATTAATAATGAACATTTTTACTATTTTCTTTGTCACCATTGTTGAGAACAGACTGGGCCAGCTGAGTAGACTGAAGTTGTGTCCAAACCACCTATTATATAGCAGGCAAAAAGCTGTAGGCAAGGTGAGTAGTATGTCTCAATCCATAGTATTTGAAAAACAGTAGGCCAAAAGTACCCAGATGACCTTCTACTTTCTACTTGGACACTTTACTATTCTGTGAGCCCCCATGACAGGATTTATCCAACGAAGAAGAAGGAGAGGCATTGTTTTGTTAAAAAAAATGTCAGAAAGCAGTAATGAGACTCTATTCAATTGCAAATAGATACTGTATATTATACAGCTGTTCTTGCTGTAAACTTGTTGTTATGGTGAAGTATGACACCTGATGTGTCAACATGACTGACGTCCGAATTCATTCATACAGTACTATATAGTACCTACTGTTTTAACGGTCGATGGTACTTCATCAAATTTAGTACCTACTGTCGCAGTATGCAATTTGGGGGGGGGGGGCATTAATGTAAAGGCTTAACGTACGGCGTGAAAACAGTAATGTTTTCTATTTTTTATGTAAATCATGTAAATGTACTTAAGTAGGTAGTGATTGGGAAGAGACCGCTTATGCTGAGTCTGAGTCAAGACCGAGTCTTTGAAGGGTCGAGACCGAGTCAAGGCAGAATCTGTTGGTTTCAAATACAGTCGAGTCCCAGTCAAGATTGAGTCTTTGAGGAAGCAAGTCTGAGTCGAGACCGAGTCCCTTATATAAACATATATAATATTAAAATATAACAGACTTTTTGTATCAACAATTATCTGTTTTTAAAAAGAAAGTCATACAGGTTTGGAAAGACATGAGGGTAAGAAAATTAGGAAAACTTTTCAATTTGTCCAGAGAAAAATTAAAAAAGGGATATGGTTAGGGATCAAACTTTATTTTACAGTGACCTTGTTATACATGTACTTTACTATAGTAAAGTACAGCACAGTACAATAAGTTAGCCATAATTACTTTTAAAAGCTAAATGGTTATATACCTATTATATAAAAATTATTGTATTATCAAAACAATGCCAAAAAGCTTAAGAAACATTGTTTTAATAAAACATTTTAATACAATAATAACTTGTAACATATTGTTACATAATAATTAAAAAATCCAAGATTTTTAAACAAGGGCCAAGCAATATAAAAGCTTTTTAAAATAATTTAATCAGTCTGTTATCAAACAGCTGAAGTGAACGTTCAAAGTTGAAAAGTATGCAGTCAAATGTAAAAAAATTAAAACCACTTAAATTACTCATTGTCGTCGGAGACGATGGTGTAGTAGACAGTGCTTCCACATATGGTGCAGACGCACTTCTGGCGACCCGAGTTCGATTCCTGGATTGAGATCCTTTGCCGATCCCATGCCCCTCTCTCCACCCTGTACTTTCCTGTTGTCTCTTGATTACTGTCTGTCAAATAAAGGCAAAATGGCTTAAAGCATAAAAAATTACTCATTGTCTCAATTTTGGATGAAGATGTTATGTTCTTGCATAATATATTAATAAATAAAGCTAATAAATGTAGCCATCCAAGAACAGTGTGTTGTATTCATGTTTTGTTGAATGTAATAAATGGCATCAACAGCCAGCAGGTCTGTAATGCTTGTGACATGCTTTGTGTGTTTTCCCCAGTGTGTTATTCAAAACAACTCTATTTACAATAGGGCAAAAACGAAGACTTTGACCATGTAAATCCTTGAGAATGGTGTCGGAGTGCACGGGTAAAATAACATGAAATTGATGTGACGATACCACCAGCGAAAGCAGCTAGATTTCCTATTCCAACAGAAGTAAAAGTAGCGACATGACAATGCTTGTTAAAGTCGTCATAAAATCTAAATGTACAATTCTTATTTTTATATGCAATATTGTAGTGTTTATTATAAATGATTTATCTGTGCACTTTATGACTTTAAAAAAATCAAATCAAAAACGCTTCTCTTTACTTCCTGTCACGAGAAATGACACAAGGGCAGGGCTATCAGAGACTTGTTTTAAGTCCCACCTTTTCTAATTTCAAAAGCCATATCACTCAGCTATACATCTTGACAGGCGAAAGAAGGCAATCATTACTGTGAAAGTGACGTATTTGATGTATGTACAGACAATGCAAGTCATAAACACACAAACACACACCCAGAGCAGTGAGCCACTATTACTGCAGCGCCCGGGAGCAATAGGGACAGGTGTATTATGGCATCCCACGGTTCGGTTTTGGTAAGCTTACTTTTGCGAGCTTTTCCACTGGGTGCACTATGTACCCAATACTTTTTTTAGTACCACCTCGGTCTGGGTTACAAGCGACCCAAGCTGATACCAAAATGTGACACAAAAACATTAGATCACTGATTGGTCTGAGAGAATCGTCACTACCAGCGTCATTGTTATAATGTGTATATATAAGCTTTACCTTAGTGCTAGTTTGCGCTCTCTCGAGCAAACGCGTTGTCATCTGTGCTTTGCTGTAAGTTCCCAAACTCCCTTTTAGCGATGAAAAACATCCACAGGTTGAGAATCAGGAACACCATACCAATTTTTTTCCTGGACTTTCAGTGTGTGGTGGCACATTCGCGACACGCATGACCACATATGCTTAAATGCAACTTAAATAAGGCTTGGCGGAGCGCGTCGATTGATGCCACAGGTGTTTGTACAGAAACTGTCATGTGAGACAACGCTATAAACGCGATGTGCAAACATATTTGTGGTGGTCAGTTTTACATTTGTGACGGACTGAGAAATTAATGTATGGGAATGTAGTACAACAACGCTCTCACATGTATGATGTCACAGCAGTAGGCAGCGCAAATATAACGACACGCCTATAATGCCTCCCACTCCGAAGTGTAAACTCGATGGAAAAGCGATGGAAAAACTTGATGGAAAAGCTAACCAAGCCAAAGTGAGGTGAGCTGAACCGTGGGGTACTATGCGATGGAAAAGCCCCTTTTCTCAGGGGCAGCTCAGCTGTGGGACTCAAACCAGCAACTCTTGGATTTCAAGCCCAACAAGATAACCACTAGGCTATGACTGCTCACATACTTCTGCTTCATGGCGACTTTAAAGAACATCTTAACAGACTGAGATACAACAGCTCTCCTAACATCTCTCAGTCAGTCTCGTGCTTTTCTAACTTCATCAGAACATCAGCGGTTGCCTCACTCTGATTGGTTTTATTCACACGCTAAAGGTGGGACCAGGATCAGAGTTTTACATATTATTAACAGAATGGAGGTCTGTATAGTCTGACTGTTGGATTTTGTGGGGCCCTATTGGCAATATTCATTTGAATAAATATTGAAATCTTCAATAATATTGAGTTTTGACTGCAGAGTTGGGTCGAGATCTCATCTGAAACTCTGGTGCAGGCGTGTGATTTTTGTTTATATATACACTCATGATTATTGACATACAAATGCTGTGCTATTGTCTGTGTGTAGACTCAGGCTGATGACTTTTTGTTATGCTTGAGTGATAGCAGTCGAGAGCAGAGTGGTTTTGGGGGACAGTGTGAGTGCACAGAGAAAGACACAGGAAGCTCAATTCACAGGTGCACAGGAAGACTAGCCCACAAGAAAAACATTGAGACTAACTTGAGGGTTGGGGGAGTGAGGGGTATTGGGGGGTGGCGGCAGGGTGGAGGATTATTTTTTGGGGGAAGACAACAGTGTAACATGAAAAGGACTGTTTCACATTATCCAAACACGAGCAGGTTTAGCTTATATACAAAATACATGTGAATATATAAATATATATACTTCTTTCTATTTTGTCTATCACCATTCAATTAAAAAATGTGATTTATTGGCATGTGTCACAGTTGTTTATTTCCTTGATACCATTTCTTATTGTGAACATTTTAATGCAAGTTATTCCAAAGAATTAAATATTTGTGTTTGGCATCTTTGATAAACTTGTAATATCTTCCACCTGTAAAACAACTTTTCATTTATCAGCTGACGCCACCAAGCTTTCATATTTCTAAACCCTTCCTTTTTCAACCACCTGCCATTATCCACTTTCTGATCAATCTCTGATTGATAAAAGTCCTGCAGTGAATATCCAGTATAAATAAAACAAGAATAAGAATAAGAAGAACAATTACACACACTAAGGAGGTAAACTAAAACTTGCTCCTTGTGTAGCTGATTTGGTAGAGCATTGTATAAGTGGCACAAAGGTCATGGTTCGATTCCCAAGGACCATACGTACTAAAAACAAATTAAATCTTAAAATGCACTATTATTCTCTTCCAATAAAAAGTATCTTCCAAAAACATAGATGTAATGTAATGTAAAACTGGATTCTGAATGGTGTTTCATTTAAAATAAAAATGAAATGTTTCCAGCCTGCAGTGAAAAGTTTATCACACTTCTACAACAAAGATGTCGATATAATGATGAACATTTCCAAATTTTTCACAGTAATAATAATAATTAACTTGATAGGTACATGCTTGAAGAAAATGTGAAGTGGTGCTTGCCGTGGCAAAATTCTGGGGACAGTATATGATTATACTCCAAGCCACAAGTAAAACAATGCAACTGCCATGTATCTACGATGTTCTGATGAAGAGATATAAGGCTTTGTTTATTCCGTTGCTAGGGTACTGTATTTGATTGCTTGGGAGAAAACTTGCATCCAATAGTGATTACACTCCAAGTCACGAGTCAAACGGTCCAACCCCCGTGTCTCTACGATGTTCTGATGCAGAGATATAAGGCTTTGTTTATTTGGTTGCTAGGGTGCTTATATGTGGTTGCTAGGGGCGTGGCTTAATATATCTTGGCATCCACTAGTGATTACCCTCTGAGTCACAAGTAAAACGGTCCAACCTCCGTGTCTGTACGATGTTCTGATGTGGAGATATAAGGCTTTGTTTATTCGGTTGCTAGTTTGCTCATATTTGGTTGCTAGGGGCGTGGCTTGAAAGTGGCCAATGATGTGGCCAGTGATTACACTCCGAGTCACAAGTAAAACAGTCCAACCCCCGTGTCTCTACGATGTTCTGATGCCGTATAACTGTTTGAATTTTATGTAACTAGGGTGCTCAAAAGTGGTTGCTAGATGCTTGTCTTAATACTTATATAAGGATCCTGAGAGACTGATTGGATGCCTGAGTAAAATGAGCCCACCCTCATGTCTCTATGAGACTGTGCTGCAAAGATATCCATCTGGGCTGCGTTCTCCGAAACTACCTTAACGCTACGTCGTTCTAAAGTTGTACCTTAAGCTGTACCTTATCGCTAATACGTGTTTGCCGAAACGTTCTTAGTTACGTATACCTTCTGTAAGTCATATGTTCGTAAGGTTGGTCTGGAGCACTCTTAGCTATACCTTATCCCACATGATTCCACTAGGGTCCATCACTTTCATAAGAGCTTACATTGCAGTCTATGTAATACGACTAAATATGTGTAAAAAAAAGTTGCAATACACTTCGTGTTTATTTAGGCAAATATTTTTATACTTAAAGAATAAAACATTTAAATTAAATAATTAGACATCATTACATTGATGGTTGTTAGATTTTTCATTATGTTTTCCAAAGGGACGTCATCAGCTGCGAACTATTAAATGCTACATGATTAAGAAACTATTTAAAAAATATATTTTGGGTGATGGAGTTGGTGAAACTGGCAGCTATACAGCGAATCCTATTTCATTTGTGCATTTCATATCCGTTAAATCTTAGTCTACCGGCAAGTATTTTAGCTGCATAAATAAATCGGGTCAAATAAAAAATAAGAAACTAATTAGGATTGTTCATGCTATTTTTAATGTTTTATAACTTTGAGGCAACTGCATGCCATATTCTTTATAAACATTCAAAACAAACTGCGCACTTGCTTATAGTCTCCTAAGGTCAACACAATTTCCACATTAAAACTAATCAAAGCTAAAATCTAAAGTAATCATAATACAGTATATATTTATTTATATATATTTTATGTTATATTTGAGGTAGACAGACAGGCTCCAGAAATGCGTCCATTAAGCTTTATACGCATTGTAACGAGGCTGCTTGCGCATCCAGTGTCCAAGCACAATCAACGCGTGAACTAATGAACAACAACAGTTTGTTTTTATATATTTTAAGTGTAATGCACATCCAATTACTTGCACGACCCACTTTATTCCCCTGGGCAACGCACTTATTGGGAACCCCTAATATAATTTATCCTTTCAAGTGAAGGCATAGCGGATGAATTAGAGCAGTTTAAACATGATACGTTTGGAAATAAAGTTGCGGGTTTTGCACCGGTTTGATATAAATTATAGAAGGTTGAATTTAGTTGTTTTTCCATTTGAAATATTTTTAACAGATATTCCTAATAAATTTAACTTGAACTATTTCTAAAATGTTTCTTTAATAAAGAACACCGCTATCTCATAACGCAGCGAAACCTATTACATAAAGTGAATAATTGATTGTCGAGCCATCGATATCAACCTATTCAGCACCTCCACCATGGACAGCACCCGCTAAGGTCGAACTTAAGAAGGTTTACCTTAAGCAACATCCTAAGGTATAGTTCGGAGAACATACGTAGGAAAGGTATACCTGTAGTTAAGGTGTACCTTTTGAGTCTTCGTAGCGCGCTAAGAGAGAACGTTATCGGAGAACGCACCCCTGGGCATTTTATAATGGCAGTCTATGGGATATGTTGCTAGAGTGCCCAAAATGGTTGCTAGGGGCGAGGCTTAATAGCTTTGGGACCATCCTGAGAGACTGACTGGATGCCTAAGTAAAATGAGCCCACCCCCTTGTCTCTACGACACTGTAATGCGAAGATATCCCATCAGGAATTTGTTTTCCCTTATATGAGCATGTTCCCTGCCTCGTTATAAGTCAATGGGAAATTTCAGGTGCCTCTTACACCGCAGGGGTACAGTGTACACCCCAATGTGATGTATGTTCTAACAGAGCCTACCACCCTCTTAAAATGTTGTAACCCACATGTTTCTACCAAATCCACAAGCGGAGCTATGACTTGACAAAGTTCGGCGCAATGTTAAGTCAATTGGATTTACCCGATTGCTTATAAATGATATAGCACACCTTTCCTCAATAAGCCGGTCGATTCGAGCCCTCTTTCATGGGTCTATGACAAACCGTGCAGGCTCACCAACTACACTTACCTGGACTTTCCTTTGTATTTTATCTCTGAACCGACCACTCTGATCATCATCCGCTCCTGCAAACAAAGGCTTTGTTTTATCAGGTAAGTGCAGTCATCTTCCTATCAGAATACTTACCTGTCTGCTTCATACTGTGTCTGTTTACTATAAAGATCATTCTACTTACATCCAGTCCGCTTCCTGGTTAACAGCTTGAACCACCAGCACCAGCTAAACCAGCACCAAACCAGCAATAGCACCAGCATCCCATGCTGGTCATACCAGCAAGAACAGCATATGTTGTGTTTTGGTGCTGGTATGCTGGTGACCACCAGCTAAACCAGCATCATACCAGCATAGACCAGCATAATTCCCATGCTGGTTTGATGCTGTTTTTTTCAGCAGGGTAGTATATATGGGGATGATTAGTAGGCCATTGGGCAAGTTTGGCCTGAATGCCGGGGCACACCCCTACTCTTTTTGGAATGACATACTGGGATTTTTAACAACCACAGAGACCTCGGTTTAAAGTATCATCCGAAGGACATACTATGACAGTGATCATAGTCAATAGAATCATCTACTTTGCTTATTACAGTTTTTGGCGAAGCAGAGGGTTTTATATCACACTGAAAGAGCTTATTTTGCAATAACTACTGGATGCCTGTACATTATCCCGCTTATTATAAGGCTGTTTACCTCATTAAGTAAGGTAAGGAAAATTAAATATTATTTTTATGAATGCAGACCTTCCACGAGGACAAGCTTTTATTTAATTATTGTAAATATAATGTCATATGTTATTCAAATACACATTTATATTTAATTTTTGTGTAATATTAATCTGTACCTGGCAAAAAGATTTGTAACATCCGGGTTATCCTGTGTTATTAGTTTTGAGCAGTTGTTATCTGGGAATAACAAACCCACAAATGTTGTGACTGGCCAATCAGATTCAAGCGTTTTAGAGTGCCATTGAACAAGAATTGCTAAAACACTAAATACCATTTTCCGAACTAAATTCTCAGTTGCCAAAGCTTATTTGTCAAATCATTCAATGGAGGAAAGTTCAGTTAGCGAGATGACAATGCATTAACCTGTCTTGTTAATTCTTATTTTTATGTGCAGTATCGTATTGTTTATTATAAATGATTTATCTGTGCACTTTATTATTTAAAAAAATCATATTTACTCATAATCTTTAATCAAAAACGCTTATCTCCTCCTCTCCTCAAAACAACTTCTCTTCTCCTTCCTGTCACGAGGGCAGGGCTATCAGAGACATTTTTCTCATTTTAGAAGCCATTTCACTCAGATATACATCATGACAGGGGAAAGAAGGCAATCGTTACTGTGAAAGTGAGGTATTTGCCAACGTATGGTAACCCAATTGCTGAAACACTAAACACCATTTTCCGAACTAAATTCTCAGTTGCCAAAGCTTATTTGTCAAATCATTCAATCTTTTGGCAAAACCTTAAACAAGTTTAGTTAGTAAGACACTTTATTTGCAGAACTCTAAACACAAGCGTCTCACTAAAACACATTTCACACTGTGATACGCTTTTGTTGCAAAATGCTAGACAGATGGCAAAAGTAAAACACATTTACAACACATTTACCATCAAATTGCTTTTTCAACTGTATACACACAAAATCCTTACTTGTCACACAGTTTCTGAAACCTGACACTCAAACACCTGAGCCACAAAACAAGTCTGCAATACCATACACTAGTTCTCAGCCTTTGACTCAGTTTTTAATTTTATTAAAAAAATTGTATGAAATGTATGAAAAATGTATGTATCATTTTTTACAAATGTAACCAATCAAACGGCTTTGGAATAGGCCTATAAATAGGCCAAATATCAAGTTATAGGTTTTGAACGATGGACGCAAACAATGCAGACAGATAAATGCAGGGAGTTGGAGGGAGAGCCAGAAGATGTGGCAGAGTTTACAGTTTTTCTGAATTGCTAAAACACTAAACTCCAACCTCTGAACCAAATTCATAGCGGCCTAAACACATCTGTCAAATCATGCCCTCTTTTTGCAAAATTCTAAACACAAACTTCTCCATAAAACACACATTTCACACTGCAATGCACTTGTTTTATAAATGCTAAACACAGGCAGGCAAAAGTTGAATTGTGTGAATTGGAAACAGTCTGAGAGGCAGATGAAGAGTATGAGGAAGAAAAGGACACCAGAGACGATGCAATTGGCAGAATTTGCAGTTGGATTGCTGACTTTTTACAAAATTACAAGTGCTGCTTACAGTCATTTTGAAAACTTACTATTACTTGCAGTACTTACAGTAAAGTATTCGCTATATTCACTGATCTAAACTTGTGATTACAGTAATAGAGATTTTTAACAGTATTTGTCAAGTGTGTTGTTATGTACAATAAACATGTATTTTTCTGTAAGCAGATGTCCTGAATGTTGTGTTTTCCATTTTTTAAGGTAGTGTCTAATGGATGCTTGTAGTGTTTTATATTACAGTTTTTCTGAATTGCTAAAACACATTTTTTGAAACCATCACTCATTTTCTCAAAACCTTAAACACAAATCCCAATTTTAAACAAAATTCACAGAACCCCTGACTCTTCTAGCAAAATCAAACAATTTCTTCAAAACCATTTCACTTGTACTCAAAATCAAACTAAGCTTTCAAATCATACACACATAAGTCTATAATATAAAACACTACAAGCATCCATTAGACACTACCTTAAAAAATGGACAACACAACCTCCAGGAGATCTGCTTACAGAAAAATACATGTTTATTGTACATAACAACACACTTGACAAATACTGTTAAAAATCTCTATTACTGTAATCACAAGTTTAGTTTAGTGATTATAGCGAATACTTTACTGTAAGTACTGCAAGTAATAGTAAGTTTTCAACATTACTGTAAGCAGCACTTGTATTTTGTAAAAAGTCAGCAATCCAACTGCAAATTTTGCCAATTGCATCATCTCTGGTGTCCTTTTCTTCCTCATACTCTTCATCTGCCTCTCAGACTGTTTCCAATCCACACAATTGGTAAAAAATACCATTAGATAAAAGTGTGTAGAATTTTGAGTTGTTGTGTTTACTCGATGATAACGGTGTTGTAGTTGTGTTCAACTTTTGCCTGCCTGTGTTTAGCATTTATAAAACAAGTGCATTGCAGTGTGAAATGTGTGTTTTAGTGAGAAGTTTGTGTTTAGTGTTTTGCAAAAAGAGTCCATGATTTGACAAAAGGGTTTAGGCCACTATGAATTTGGTTCAGAGATTGGGGTTTAGTGTTTTAGCAATTCAGAAAAACTGTATAGACCAGGGTTCCCCAAATCTTACCCTGGAGGTCCGGAGCACTGCAGAGTTTAGCTCCAACCCTAATCAAACTTACACACCTGTGATTGTCTAGTGATCATGAAGACCTTGATTAGTTTGCTCAGGTGTGTTTGATTAGGGTTGGAGCTAAACTCTGCAGTGCTCCGGACCTCCAGGGTAAGATTTGGAGAAGGGGGTTATAGACTAAAGTGTGTATGATTTGAAAGCTTAGTTTGATTTTGAGTACAAGTGAAATGGTTTTGAAGGAATTGTTTGATTTTGCAGGAAGAGTCAGGGGTTCTGTGAATTTTGTTAAAATTTGTGTTTAAGGTTTTGAGAAAATGAGTGATGGTTTCAAAAAATGTGTTCTAACAATTCAGAAAAACTGTAAATTAAAGGAGGAAGAGGAGAGCAATAGGAGGAGTTGAAAAGGGAGCAAGTGGAGGAAGATGATGAGTTGGAAGGGGAAAAGAATGAGGACAAAGACCAGGAACAAGAACAGTTTCTTTGAAAAGATTAGGCAATATTGCAATACAATAAATAGTTTGGTTTCATACAATAGTTTTGGTTGGTCTTGCTTTCATATTTACCGTGAATTTTCTCTGCCTGTCTTGTACAGAAATGTACAATGGAGCTCATAAAAGGAGAGCTTCAGGTTTTGAAGAACTGTTGGCATATGATATCTCCAAAAATATAAAATTATGGCAAAAGTGTTTGCATTGTAAAACAAATGTAGCTTTTGAGATGTGTTTGTAATATTTTTAATCCATTGCTTAATTTTGCAAGAGATCCGAGGCATTTTGCATGTGCAAGTCTTGGACTTCTTGGAAAATGTATGTAAGCTGTTGAAAAAAACTGTATCCACAACAACTTGAAATTCTTCACATATTTTTTCTTCACAAGTTTTTTTTTTTACCAATTGTGCATTATATGAACCAGCTCAAAATGTACAGGTGTATTGTGTGTTTTGCAAACAATGAATGGAAACAATCTGAGAGGCAGATTGAGGAACAGTCGGAGGATGAGGCTGAGTTGGTGGATGAGTAAGAATATGAGTAGAGGTGGTGGAGGAGGAGGAAGAGTATGAGGAATAGCAGTACCCCAGAGGTAAAGCATTTGGCCTGTGGTGTGACTGGTGTGTTGCTGTCAAGAGGGTTTATGCTCTGTTTAGGGATAAAGTTGTGATGTGGGTGAAGGCTTGTTGTCATGATTCTTAAAGAACAGGATCCAAGTGCAAGGAGGTGATGAACTCAGAGAGGGTTTATTTAACACAAGAAAACAAAAGCCCACGTGGGGGAAAATTACATAAACTGACAACCATAACAAATAAGACTATGACGTGACACACACTATTACAAGACTGGACTAACTTGACTATGGCCACGTTTTCCAATACAGCAAACCAAACCAAAAGCAAACACAATACAAAATGATTCAGCACAGGAAAAGACACATTGGGGCCTTAAATAGGGAAAACTAAACAAGATAATGAGGGAAGGTCAGGTGAGAGGAGTTAACCAATAATAAATATAATTAACGAGGAGACAAGGGGGCAGGGGAAGAGACAAGACACAGCCCACCCAGGCTACATTTACACGTATATGGTTATTTTGAAAAACTGAGACATTTACCTTCGTTTGCACCCTTCGTTTACATGTAAACGTAGATTTCGCCTCTGAAACCGATTATTTCTAAAAACTCCGGCCAAATTGGATCTTTTGAAAACCTTCGTTTGCACGCTAGCATGTAAACTGAGACAAACGGATGTTTAGGTGGCCAACGTCACATATGTGCCAGAACTCGCACCTACGTCAAAAGTGCGACCTATTTTTACATGTGACTGCTACTCTGAATGCTTCCATTATCACATTTATGGGTGTGCAAACTCATTTTCTGTGTTTATATTTGCAAATACAGCTGCTCCATTATGTCGAGGAGCAGAGACGAGTGCGCGGAGGTCAGCAATTTTGTTTGACTTGATGCGGTGCTGCAAGAACCAACAGGCGGATGATGTCAACGTACCACGAGAGTGAGTTGAGTAATCACACGTAGAGGTCTAATTTCGAATCGCTCTCTCGGACAATCTGTGTTTATTTGCTGTATTCATTTTCTTCGGTTTGAGTATTTTATTTATTCTTTTCACTACCACACATATATTTATGCTTTATTTGTTGAAATTAAAGGGATCATCCATAAATGAAAATTCTGTCATCATTTACATGTTGTACATTCTGTTAAACATAAGAGAAGATTATGGTGATAAATGATGGTAAGCACACAGTTGGCTTTACCCACTGACTTCGATAGTAGGAAAAAACGATACTGTGGAAGTCAAAGGGTACCGTCAACTGTGTGCTTACAGTTTGTTTGTCAACTAAACTGCATTGATTTGTTTTATATTTCTGGTAAGTTTGTATGCTATTACTAATAGATGATGATACAGGCTTCTTTGATGTTTTAAAGTATCACCATTTTAAAGGTCAAGTGATATCATCTAATATCTCAACATGATCTCATGAGAGTACGTGTGTGTTAAACATAAAGTGTGGTTTTACCACACATACATTTACTGACATTTTCATACATATTGAAACGTATAATAATGATGTGTTAACAGGACTTGACAGCCATTCGCGTTTCTTACTCATATTAATGACATGTTTCAGTCGTATTTTTGGACTTACTTATTTAAGACAGTTTACTCATTTACCCAATGAAATGTTCATGACTTGTTCAAAATAATAGACAGAACTACACTTTTAAAATTTACAATGGTCGTTATGAATTCAAATGTGGCATCTCAAGAAGCTTTACGGCAGTGATATAAACCACTCATTGGCTTTTGCGTTTTTGGGGTAAGGTTTGGGGTAGGGTTAGGGTGGTAACATTATTGATAAAATGGTTAATGGAAATTATACAGCAATCTTTATGGTATAATAAATGGTATAATAATGCTATAATGTTGCAAATACGTCTACATTGTACGCTTCAGCATTTCTTTAAATGTACAAAAAAATGTATTGTGTTTTTGAAAGTTAGGTATTATTACTACGCATTAACAGTTAAACGAGGCTGAATATCAACAATAACTACACAATAACACTCCTTATAATGCAAAATTCACAATTTGAAGTCCATGCAATACACAGATAGCTTCTTGTAATGATGGACTCCTTCTGCAGGATCGTCTGCAGTGCTCTAGTAGTAGGCCTAATAATTAGGAATTAATCACAATTCATGTTGCTGTTTAGTTTTAGATCTCTTTGATTTATTTACGTTTCCTTCAAAGAAGAAAAAAATAATTTCACTATTAGTGCTTCTCGTATTATTTGATTATTATTAAAATTAAGCGTTTCTTTTTCCATCCTTTTTTCTTTATTCTTTCTTATTATTATGTTTTTAATGGCTGCTATGTTCCTATATTAAAGTCACCTTTGGAGAGACTGGAGAAGGGAAAGTAAGCTGTAGGCTCATTGTCATAAACTGAAAGGTCATCTATTTCTAAACTCTCAGCTGTTGCATCCTCATACCTCAAACATTCACATTGCAGTGCTCAGTAATTTGCTATAAACTGATTCGAACAATGCACTATAAGGCTTCCCTGTGGTGGTAAATGTCCACTTAAAATAGCACAGGAAAAGCCTTTTTATAGAGAGCACTGTACAGTATATATATTTCCAATCTAAGCTGCTAAATATGAACTGAATTAACAAGAAACCTTCTGAACATGAAATGCTTTTTTAATATAAGTGTAATAATAACAAACATTGATTTTACCAGACACAATTTTATAAGACAAAACTTTTGTCTGCGATCCTCACTAACGGTAAAGCATGTAAATGTGAAACTACACATCCATGTTTGTACTGGTGAACCTGATTGACCAGGTGTATCAGATCCACTTTCCCACAACCTCTTTCTGCATCTCCAACGAGACTCAATACACCACAAATTGTGTTACGCTGGATGTCCTATTGATGATTGTCAAGTTGTGTGCAGCTTAAAAAAGTGTATCTGCGACAAACAAATGATTGAAAGGCTCGCTGGCATTTCTCCTGATCAAAGACATAGAAGACAATAAAAGATTTAAATTATGCAATATCTCCATGACTCTAATATAAAAATCATACAAACTATACTACAAAAATGCAAAAAATGGTATTGTGAATTGCAGGGTCATCAGGAATTGTATTGCTCAAAGATCAATGACTATTGATTCAGTCAGGTGTGGTTTGAAAATTAAATATATTACTGTATTATAGTATATCTTTTGTAAAATCAACTCATAAATAACTTACACTGGGTACAGGCTTTGGCCACCAATCCTAAAACAATCCTGAAAACTAATCCTAGGTCAAAATCCTAGGATATACATTCAGTTAGACTAGTGCATTTCAGTCTGTAGAATAATCAGTGGCTGGCGAAACAAAACAAAAAATGAATTACATTTACAAAACTAAATTTAAAAGAAAATAAACAATAAAAAACAATAACATTGCACTTTGCCTTTTTTTATTGTCTTGTTTCGCAGCTGCCAATTTAAAAATCATAATGTATAATACAGGTATATACTGTAAATGTGTGGGCTTGTGTCTGGTAGACAGAAGAAATAACAGTCTCTCTTTTGAGTATCAGTTTACTCAAAACACACTTCCTCAGACACAACAGAAACCTGAAGCATTGATTGGAAGCCATTATTAGATTGTCTCTGGAGTTTAAAGATTGCTGTCAAATATGTACTAACATGTTGACATGCATGACTAAAGATGCCATAAATAAACTGCTTGAAATGCTTACTGGATGACAACGCAATTTATATTAAATGCGTCAGTTTATTGTTTTTGCCACACAACAAAACATTTACAAATAAGATAACGCAAAGGGTTATTGTGTCTATAAACTCTGGATAAAAAATTAAATCTTGGCTTGTTGTAATTTATAAGGTTTATGAGAAGTGACTTAACCAAGTTTCGTGCTTACAAGGTTTCACTTCAAATAACACTGCTGTGTGTCTTTTGACAGACTGACAGAAACACGCACACACACACACAGTGCATGGTTTAGTTTAATCTCATATCTGACCATGCACAGTCTATAAAGGTTTTAAATATCTCTAGGAATCCTAAAGTTTCAGATGAGTGCTGTCAGGGTGATGTCACTGGAGGAATTTAATCAAAATGTGGCCTGCGCATTGACTCAAGTGTCCTGTAACGTCTGCAATATTTTTCAAAATTTAGAAAAGGTCATAAATAAAATTAAACCAAAGAGGAGGGTGCCTTACAGAAGTTTCTGTAATGTGAGAAGACTGTGCAGTGAAGTCAATAATTTTCATTTATATTTGATCCATATCTTGTGTTATTTTCTGTGCCACAGTCACATTTGGCTTGCTTACTGTAGACAATAATGGATGATTATTTGTGATAGTAATAACAAATAATATAATATAAATGCTATACAAAAACATTAAAGCAATGTAGAATAACTTGACACACAATAAACCTAAAACAAAACGTGTTCGTTATAATGGATTTAAAGAAAATAGGAATCTGCATAGTTGGTACATTAAAAATGCTGGGCTATTTTCAACTCGACATTGGGTCAAAAAATGACAAACCAACCCACTGTAATTAAAACTATGCTGGGTTGTTTCAACCATAAATGCTGGGTTGTTTTAACCAATTATTGAGTCAAGTTTAAACATGTTCTGTGTTAATTTAACCCAACACTTTGGTTTATGCCTTTGTGAGAAAATATCCCAGCATTTTAAAGAATGTATTTTCCTACACTGTCAGAAATAAAGCTACAAAACTGTACCTTTTCTGTCACTGGGGCTGTACCCTTTCAAAAAGTACAGCTTTGCATCTAAGGATTTCATTTTAGTACCTCAGAAGTACATTCTGGGACCAAAGAGAGCTAATTAGTACCTCAAAAATACATATTAGTATCTCAAAGGTACATATTTGTACTAAATGTTTACATATCTGTACCTAATGGTCCATACAATTACTTTCTTAAAGGGTGCTGCCCCATTGACAGCTAGGGTACATATTTTGACTTTTTTCTAACAATGTAGGTCCTTAAGGAATGGTAATCTACCAAAAATTGTATTCTGTTTTTTATTCATGTAAAGGTGCCAAACAGAAACTTAGGGTAAAACCCCAGTGACAGAAAAGGTACAGTTTTGTACCTTTATTTCTAAGAGTTTATATCATTCTTTTACACTAAAAAAAAGATTTTTAAAGGTTGTTTGTTTTGCTTATAGTTTAATGATACACGTGTGTTTAAGTTTTTGTTCAAACACAATTGCAAAATACTGACATACAGTAGGTAACTCTTTGACATATTTTCTTTTTGAAAATTAACTGCTCTCTCAGTTTACTTAATTAATATGAGTTACATAATTTACCTTATTTATTTGTGTTGGGACAACGTCAATAATTTTCATTGACTAACTTAAACAGAGGATTGAGTTCCCAGCATGCTTTGCTCTTATGACAAATTAAGACAGTAAATGTTAATTTATAAACAGTGTGTTTTTAAGCAAGATGAAAATTATGGGGACATGTTATTGTTTGTTATTCTGTATTGTTGAAATTCAGAAGTTTTGTTTTATGTATACATTTTTAGGGGGTTACCAAAGTGGTGAAGTGTGAGTGTTTCACTTAGGTTCAGGACGAGCATGTTCACCATTTTGGCATGTTTGCAGCTTTACTCAATGAGTAAATCATGTGCAAATCTTCATGCATTAAACTCACTTATGCTTCTTGTAAGCACAATTCATTATGGTAAAAAATAAAGAAATGTTTATTTTTTAAATCTCCAACAAAAAGCATGTAAAATTAACACACATAAATGTAAACAAAATAAGTTAAATGAACTTAATTTTTACTTGTAAGTACAATTCCCATGGCTTATGTTGAGAGAAATCAATTCAAATGTGTGAAATAGGTGTCAAAATTTTATCAAGTTAAACCAAGCTATTTTTGAGTGTAGGATTTCAGCACCAAAAGTGTAAAATGGCAAAACTTAAAATACATGAATATTGACAAAGAATCCTTTGTTTGCACCTAAAGATCAGTTAAAGGTCTACGAGAAGAAAACAGTGATCTTGACTGATGTTTATAGCAGACAATATCTCAAAGTAAACTATTGATCTCCAAATCAACTTGAGCTAATTTCTGTCAGATAAACATCACCTGAATGAATAGTGTGGAGTATTTGGACAGACTGAGACAAATGTCATAAGACCTAAACTTCATCTTATTTATACCAAAAGATGAAGGGTCCATTTGATGTCTGCTTTTTTACTTGTCAATTTACTGTTATAGACCAGTGAATGCAGTGTCATTTCGTAATGTAATGTCCAAAACTCAAATAAAATTGTCTAATTTTATATGACAGAATAAATTATCCTGACCCATTGTTTTGCTGATATGGTCTGAAGCTTTGGCATTAAATCCAGACACGCATCAAATAAAACCTTGGGCATTCCAGTGGAACAGTATTATTTTATAAGCAATTATTAGTAAAGGTACTAAATATATAATTACCACTAAAAAGCTAGATTTGATCATCAGTCAATGTTTGAGAAAGTAAAAAAGCTCAAATATGATTGTTTTAAACTGTTTCTCGTGAAGGATCTGCCTATAAATGGTTTAGTCTGCTCTTAATACCAAGTTCGTCCTGCTAAGCTACTGGCTCAACTATTAAAGGATGATGTTATCTGACTGTTAGGCTATATTTAGTTTGTGCCTAAATACAGTAGATTTTTGTTTTGCATTTAATAAAAAAAAAGAGCACAGATGTTTGTCTTACCTTCCCATTGAAAAGTTTCAAATGAGAAACTCCAGGTATGAATTAGTGTTTCGCAAAACTCTCTGTTTTAAAAGAAGCTAAAAGCTCTAAAGAAATATTGTATTAATATCTAATAGCTAAAAAAAATTCTTCTATTTTCTCTGTATCCGAGTTGTATCTGTCCACCTTGGTCTTGATGAACTTGACAAATTTCAGTTTTTACTGCAGTTTACGACTTTGTTGTTTTATGGGAAATTAAAAGCTTTGTGTTTAACATTTAGCTTTTCTCCTTCAATTAACTTTAAATTTTCGAAACTCCTCAACTTTTATAACAGCAATGGGCTTTATACAGTACTGTCTTATAGTACGTATATTTATTTGCAAATTTTACATTACAAACTTTGATAACACAATAAATGTGGCTGAATCAGTAGAGTATTGCGTTAGAAGGCACAAAGGTCATGGGTTTCATCCTAAATACAGAGAAAATGTATAGCTTCAATAATGCACTGCAAGTCCATTTATATGAAATGCACTAACCAAATGCATTAATGTAAATAAAGGTATAATTAAAGCCTTCATTGGGTTTTGGGAGACACAATAAAAGAAGACAAGGCATCAAAATAGCACCAGGTAAAACGAAGTTTTGCCATAAACCTCATTCTACTTTCATTCTCTACCATTTAAAGAAGTTCCCAAATAAGTTTCTTTTTTTTATACCCCCCTGTCCACATTGTTGTTCACTGGCCATGACTTCCTTTAAAAAAACCACCAAACTTTCACTCTGGCCTCTGACACATTTTACCAAACCAAATGTTGTATGCGCTAACTCACTCGTCTTGATTCACTGATTCACTGGTCTGGCCCATGTCTTCCCATAAAAGTAAAGACTTTCACTCATCAGCGTGTGTATCTGTGTTGACTGGGCTTTATTGACATTTTAAAAGGCATGTGCCTCCCCCACCCACATGTGCCTGATAACCCGGTTAGCTTCTGTCTGACTAATGAGTTGTCTCTCAAGTGCAAACACTTACATTTACTGAAAATGATTCATCATTCATCAATTGTTACTTTTATTGTTAAACCGCTACTTATCAACAACAAAACACCCTAAAAAAAATCAGTGTGCATTACAGTCAAGAACAGTTTACATTTCAGTTTACAATACTTTCATTATGTTTAATCCCCCAAATGTCTCGCGACAGAGATCTAGTAGCTTACTCGCAAATTAAAACTTTGTCATAGTTTACCTTCTCTCGTGATGTCCCCAAACCTGTACACTATTAAAAATAAGGTGCTTCATGATGCCATAGAATAACCGTTTTTGGCTAGATTACTCCATAAAGACCCTTTTACATTTGAAGAGCTTTTCTGTTTAACAAAAGGTGATTTGTGGTGAAAAAAGGTTTTTAGATTATACAAAGAATAAAATAAATGTATGGTTCTTTAATGGGATTGCTGTGAAGAACCTTATTTATGCTCTGTTCCTCATAACTCATGTTCATATTTGTGCATTTTCAAACGTCATAAATGGAGCAACTCACATGGCATAAAATAGGCTATAAAGTACAGACAGTAGACTCTACACAGACTGTGATCGTTACAGAAAGACAGGTGAGAATCTTAAAGTCCAATAATATATGTGTATTCAGTTTGTGACACCATAGAAAATTTTGATTTTAACCACCCAGCCAAATTTAAATAATTAAAAAATGCCAAATAAATAAAATAAGTTAGCAAAATCTTGGAAAAAACTGGCAGGATTTTCTGCTCTCAAACGCTGGGGGCATGTCCACTGTCTGCACTAAAACCACGCCCACTCGCCCAATTTGAAGGCTCTGACTTCCGGAGGCTGCATTCGCAACTTAAAGCTAGTAAGACCATCCCAGATTGCGCCCTTCTTTCTCAGGGCTGCGAAGGATAGAACAAATGGATCCTTCACGAATGGATCCTAGGCTACCCTTTGATTCATTGCGCGCATACAGCAGGTGATGCAAATTATGGATCCTCCGAGAGCTAGACCATCCTTTTCAGTTCTCTTTGTGGACTTTGGAGGCTGCGACCTTCAAAGACCGCGTCCTTTGAAGGATCCAGCCTTCGAATTGGAACACAGTTTTCAATTCGCTTTTAAATACCGATACAACCTAAATGGGTGATTGCGATTGTTGGGGTGGGGCCATGCTCAGGGGCTCCATTGTGCCATAGAGTTTCAACCCAACATAGGTTTATTTGAATCTTTGCACTGCGTTTCAGCAAAACATTTCTAACATTTATTATGTGTTTAGAAAAATTCTCTTTACACAGATATAAATTTTTCCCTTCAGTGTCTTTTGTAAAATTAGTAATCAATAGATTCATGAGGATTGAACCTTCTGGAGAATTCTCCATATAGTGTAACATATTACTCATTCATTGTTTTGTGTGTTTGTGTTTTTCTTAGAAAAGCCTCAGAGAACTAAATGTGTTGCAGATATATAATCAGGTGAGCCATTCCACAGAATCAATAGCATTTGTCACTCAAAAAAATGAAATGTTGGATTTACTTAAAAATATTTTGTCAACAGGTTCCACATAATTTGTTAAGTAAACTCAACGAAGAATAATTGAGTTCATTTAACAAAAGAAGATTAAGTAAACTTAACAAACAACAGTTGAGTTGACTGTACATAAAACATTTATTAATGATGACAAAAATTTGAATAATGCCATTTTATAAACTCCACCCCTTTTATCTAATAACTCCTAAAAATGAATCAATCAATCAATCAATCATAGTGCAGCTGCTTAATGCACCTAATCATATAAGCCTCTTAATTACAAATTATCAAGTACATCACAAATATATTTGAAATGAAATGTTCCATTTCAAACCATTAATTTGTTTGTTTTTGTTCTAATAATATATCAGAACAAGTTAATTAACTCATAGTTGGCCACAGGTACCTATCTTATGGTGCTACACTTCTGCAAGAGGGTGCCAGAACAACAACAATTACCCATAATACACTGCAACATCATCAGCCAATGAGTTGCCAGTCTGTATTGGTTTTATTAATTTGTTAATTTTACACAACACTGTTATGTTGGCTGAACAAATCATTTTTAAGTAAAGCTGACAAGACACACCTTTTTGTTGAATAAACTCAATTAAATTAAGTTCACGTTGTTAAATTAGTTTTTTTAAGTAATCACAATATGAAAGGATTAAGTAAAACTGGCAAAGGCGAAAGTTAATTTTTTGTGTTAGAGTTCTTGCATTTTTATATATAAAATGTCCTGACTATAGTCAGGATATTGTATATATAAAAATGCAAGAACTCTAACAAATTTTTTAAGCAAAGACACTTTGTTAGAGTATAGTATTCTAACAGACCAATAAAAGTTTTTATCACACAAATCACAATATTTTAGATAAAAATGCACACTTTAGAAAAACTTATTCCACAATAATGATGTTCCACTTGACATTCCACATCTTCAACTGGAACAGTTGGATCTTCTGAAGGCCAAAGAGCAAAAGATAATTTTCTCATCCAGCTCACCCTCATGTCCACTGGTCCCGTCCAGCTCACCTTCGTCTCCACTGGTCCCATCAAGCTTATCTTTATCTCCGCCCATCCTGTCCAGCTCACTTTTGTCTCCATTGGCCCTTTCCAGCTCACCCTCGTCTCCACTAGTCCCATTCAGCTCATTCTCGTCTCCACTGGTTCCACCGAGCCTCCCTCTTCCTCCTCCTTTGCCTACGCTAGTCATAGCTTAATTCCTGGGTCCGCTGTCACCAGTAGATCCCTCAGCTCACCCTCAGAACGCCATTGCCGATGGGTCGAGGGTGCTTCTGGATCTCCAGCTGACATCTACCTCGGGTTGGAAGATCCCTTGTCTCCACCTCCAGCAGTCGAGACCTTAACTCCACCTCAGAGCAATTGGCTCCACCTTGGCGTCTAGCTCCCTCAACTCCACCGTGGCCCATCATCCCACCCACTCCATCAGGCTCCCTCATCCCTCTGGTCCACCTTGTTCAGGTATCGACCATCTGCCACTTCGGGGCTCCAGTCCTCCAGTTGTGCCTCCTCACTCCACTCCTACGACTCTGTCGGAAGTCGTCGGCTCTGCCTTGGCCCTCCGGGACCTCTGTTCCACCTGGACTCTCCATCTGTCCGGCTAAATCCTAGGCTCCTCCTGCACCATCTCCAGCTTCGTTTTTCTATCAGTCGTCACCCTGGTTTTCCCCCTGTCTCCTGCACCATGGCTCCTCCTTCCACTCCTCCATGGCTCTTCGCCCTGGCTGAGGTCTGGGTCACCCTGCTCAAGGTCCCATACGGGACTGCCTCTGTCTTCCTCCTCCCGGTTACCCGTCCGCCTCCAGAGCCCCTCCTACTCTGCATACCTCTCTCACAGTGCGAGGTCATGCCTTGCCGAGAGGAGGAGGTATCTGCCCTCACTCACTGGACTACATCACCCATAATACTTTGCACCCTGTCATCCACATCTTGATTATCGTCTTCACCTGTTCACCATCACCTCCTCTTTGTGTTATGTGTATTACATCGTCCTCTATGGAATCTCTGAATTAAAGTTATATGTTTAATGATACCTGTCATCCTCCTTGTAGTGAAAGTAAAGTGAAATTTTAAGTTAAAAAAATTTAAGGAATTTTTACTTTTTACAGTGCATAATCCATGCAGCTATATTTAATGTATTTGCCAAATCTATGGTAAAAACTCAGTCCGCTATTTTAGATTTTGAATAGCAAAAAATGTGAGTTATTAGATTGATAAAGGGGAACAACAAGCAAATGTTTCCGTTTCGTTGGAATAGCTCAGGTTTTGTTGTCGATACAGTGATATAAGTGATAAGTGTCAGTGTTTATGTACAATAGTGTACAAAAATTGTGCTAGCTTTACACTTTACATAATAATCAGATTACATTGCGCATTCAATAATTTTTTTCTGCTATAAATGCAGGAAGTATTTACATGCTATCTAGTGTAATACCATGGGCTAATCCGGTGAATTACACAGAGATTCATATATTCCAGTTTAAATGTTTTTGTTAAAGGACTCTTGTGGCTTGATCTGCTTTCCAAAACAGGCTGCGCCATTGAGAAAAGAACAGGCCATTTCTGATAAGTCTATTTATAGGTATGAATGAAGATCCATTGTCAGGTTATTCCCCGTACGACACCCAGCCTCCCCCTGGCTCAGCAACAGTCTACTGCCACATGCAGTGAGGCTGATAGATCACAGAGCGATGAAAGGCCAGAGCACCAACCACAGAGTCACAGAGTCACATCTCTTCCTTTCGTTCAGCAAAGTAGTAAAAAAGCTCGAACAGGTCAACCCAAACAAATAATTGATAAACAGGGCCGGACCTCTTCGAAACGGTAGGCGAAGACTTTGAGCGGGAAGAGGTACGCAACTGCCTGCACGCTGGTGCTTTCCCCCAACAGGAAGCCGAGATGACGGGTGAAATCTTTCCGTGAGCCTCTCTCTCGCGAACACATTCACTGTATCAGCGCAGCCGTGTTTTGGGTAGACATGGAGGGAAAGCGTCATTCGTCTCTGCCAATGTAAACAAACGATGTTATCGTCACCTTCAAAGAAATGAAACCTGCTAGAATGCGTGGGCCACCACTAGGATATTGATTTCCACTCCATTATTATTACTTCTTAGTCATTTTCCAGTTTTTTAACCACGAGTGATATAACAGGATGTAAACAGGATATTAAGTGCAAACATTTCTAGCTCAGCACCAGAGGAAAGGAAGAACTTAAATGAAATATCCAGCCAATCAATTTTTTGTTGTTTTAAATCATTAATGCCATTTTAACCATGAATGCCTTTAAAGCAATGTATAAATTAACCAGATTTATAATTCTTTGAATTGTTCGAGCTGTTCAATAACAACCATATATTTTTATTTGAAATTTAAAGGGTATAACAAATTTCACAATAAAATGTAATGGGTATTGTCCTGTCTAGGGTGTTCCCGTCCCCACGACCCATATGCCCATAAATGTGATAATATTATAGAGAATGGATTAATGGATGGCAGATGATTGTATGCAACTGTTAGTGTGTTCAAACTTTTTTTCTTTTCTGAAATAATATTTTTATGTAACCAATCTGCACAAAATATTTGTTTTACAGCACATGAGCTATCAAGATACAAATGCAATATGGATATGTCGTTCCATGGTTTAGTAAGTGTGAATCATTTGGGACAGAACCCAGGAATAAAATCACTCTAAAGGTCATGACCTCTAGAAGAGGCATATTGAATCATCATTATCGAAACAGAAATTGTTTTTTTCTACTGAACCTGCTAAATTCAGTGCAATACTGTGAAATCTGCAACTCACCGACAAGACTGACAAGAAATCTTTTCGATTCTCATTAACTCTGTAATTATTTTATATGCCAAAAATGATTCATTAGTAATACGTGTGAACTTCATTTGGACAACTTTAAAGGTCATTTTCTCAATATTTTATTTTTTCCAGAAATATTGATTTCAGATTTTCAAACAGTTCTCAGCCAAAATATTGTCTGATACCCTAACAAACCTACCTTATTCTGCTTTCAAAGGATGTATAAATTACAAAAAACTGACCCTAATGACTTTGGTTTTGTGGTCCAGGGTCACACATATCTACACTGGCAATAAGCATTTATTGATGACAGTTCTACTCATATATGTGTGTATGTGCACATTGCCCCTGTAGCTCAGTTGGTTTCACATTGCGCTAGCAATGCAAAGATAATGGGTTTGATCCCCAGGGAACAAAAATGTCATTTTAGTATTTCTTTTGTTTCATTACTCATATTGCACTGCAAGATCACAGATGTTAAATGTTAACCTGTATGATGGTACTCATATAAACACCAGTACAAGTACACCAGTAAGCAGTTTTGCAGAACACTGATTACAATACTTAGGTTATTGTTTTATTTTAAAAAGCATAAAATGTTTAACACGCAGCTTACTGGATACCAGGGAATTTGTTTTCAATACACATGTATAACTGCGTTAAAATCTGTTTTCTTATAATAAAATGCAAAACTGAGGTATTTCATGCAGTATATTTCGAAATACATCGTTGTTCAATATACATATTCTATATACAGCATGGTTTATTTGGCAACAGGTCTAAAAGATGTCATTGTAGGACAATGCTACATTTAGAAATGACATCTCTAAAGGATTTTAAGGCAATGTTGACTCACTTCTGTGTAAAAGAGAAGTAAATGTTTATAGTCGCAAACCACAAATTAAATTAATGTCATTAATGTATGAATGAATATATGTTTCCACAATTCTTTATAGGCTATATGTGGAAATTTAAAATCATCAAAGATACAAATCCTACAAAAAATCTGTTTGTTTGACACACACAAACCACTGGCACAGAAAGAATCAATCACTTCAGGGGATTGTACAGGTACAGTTCTTTTAAATATATTCACATGTACAGTAAAATGTTGTGTCACAAAGGCAGTGCACACCCTCACATGTTGTGCTATAATTATGTGACTATAGTGCACACGGTCTCTGGGAAATTAAGATGAAAATTCCCCCTTGTTAATATAGAACTGTAGAAGTGCTGTTGTGGAGGTGAGAGAGGGGAACGAAATTGTGTGTTGAATGTTTGTGGGTAGTGGGGAGATTGGTGCACGAGGGGGTGTGGGTTTGTGCCTTTAATAAACTTGTATTATTACAATTTTGTATTGAAATCCCAATGTGTGAATATTATCTTTCTCTGTTTCCATGATTCTTGTTGGAGACAGGTTTGCAGTTACTTTTCTCAGCATTTACGGATTTACAATCTGCTGGAAAAAATGCGCAAAAATATTAATGTTGTTTGAAAGAGGGAACCAAACTAAATTAGTGATGGGATTGGAAGTTATGTCTTGTGAAATCTGTTTTCTGAATTTCTAAAGCACTCCCTCAAATAGTCGAAACTGGAATTTAGTGCTGAAGACTACGTAAGGCTGAGAAATCATGTACTTTTTCCATGTTTGAATGACACCAAAACAGCTATAAGATTTGATGATTTTTGTCCCAAACTTCATGTGTGTATACTTTTTGAAAGGGTACCGTCCCAGTGACAGCTTCTCGATCTTTATTTCTGACAGTGTATGCTCTTATGTCATTTATGCTCCACATTTAAACTACTTGTAAATGTCTAAAATATTGCACCACTGATGCAGGATGAAGTGGTCCATGTCAGTCATACATGGCAGTGCTTTTATCATTAACCATACTGGTTCAGTATAGGGCTGATCTGATACCTAACATCATCATATAATTTATCCATGTTTAAATGACACAAAGGTGTACTTCCAGCCCCTTACGAAGCATCTCTGTGCTGAGTGTTTTTAAATCGCAACTGAAAACATATTTATTCTTACAAGCTTTTAACACGTAGCCTTTGATTCTATTGCTATTTTATTTACAGTTGTGTTGTTATATTTTATTGTCTATTGTTGTTATATTTTATTGTCTATTGATGTATTTTATTGTCTATTGATATGTTTTACTGGAATGCGCCTTGTGCTCCTGGTTTTTGTGCTCCTGGTTGTTGTAAGGCGCTCTATAAATAAAACTTGATTGATTGATTGATCATAATCGGCTCAAAAAAGCTGGATTAGTCTCCAGGACTCACTGTGACCCCAACAGGGCTGAATGTTTCTTATTGACCCTAACCCTATGTTATATAAGGTATTTACATTATGTAAAGCAAGTCTTGGGCACTCATCTCAGCTTATTTTCTTCATATTTATAAATTCTTCATACTTGACTCTCTGTGTTTCACAAGTTCTGGAAAACTAAATTTTTGCTGCTTTATAGTTATTTTGGTTCTTTTTATGTTGGTTCTGTTTATTAAAAATTTAATTTAGATCCCTAACTTTTTATTCAGTGTATTAAAATCAGGATTGGGGCAAACAAACAAACAAACAACTAAACCAAACCAAAGATTTTGGAAAACCAGAAAAGAAAGCAGCTGAACACGGCTTTGATTACCTGCAAGTGGAAGGCTGATTCTGGAAATCAGGTTTTGTTTCCCATAGAAAATGGGCCACAAACTGTCCTGCTTCTTATTTTTGGAGGTAAAAATAGCAAGAGGCAGAAGTGTGGACAGGAACCTCTTGAAAGGAGTGTCAGTTTCGCTGGGTTAGTGCCGTGATCAGGCCTCACCTGGTAAGCAGAAGTGCTACCTGAGGAGTTTGGAAACGGTTTAATGTCTTATTTTATGTGATCGTTATTACATTTTTATAATCAGAAACAATTGGCAAAAAGCGTTTATATATATAGTGAACAACACTGAACCAAAAACTAATATATACTGTTACAAACATCTTACCTGTCTTTTTTTAATATAAATAAGCTACAGGTCAACAGATTGATTATTAACATGCAAACTTTTGCAGAGAGCCAAATTCAGTTCTCCTTTAAAAACCTATTCAACACTTTGTTTGACAAAACATTAAAGGTTATTGGATATATGTAAACTGTTCACGAAATCTGAAAAAGAGTATAAAAAAATACCAACTCCAAAATTACTCTTAAATTTACTTAATAAGAGTAGCTGCTTCTTTTAAAAGAGATAAAATCTGATTTCGTTTTCTTTTCTGATCACTTAATTTACCCCCCAAAGACAGCAACAGAATATGATGTACTGGGATTTTGAAAGAGATTTGCTTAAGGAGTTTTCTTCTGCCCCCATTTGGTCAATAAACAAACTGCATCTATATCTTCAAGCCTTGTCTCCCACTAAAATGAATTTTTGAGCTGTCTTAACTTAAAATAACTTGGCCTGACATATCTTAATATCAGTGCTATTGTTTTGTCTCAAGATGCACATCAGTAATGTTTCTTTCTAATGTATTTATTATTAAAGTGACTTAAATAGCCCAATTTAACTAAGGCAAAGCCAAAGCCTTGTTGTACTAAATGTACGTACCTCTTTTACAACTGGCACACAATAGCCTACGGATAATGCGTCATTTTGTATTTTATTACGTAAGTACTACACCTTGCAAAATGCATTCAATGTGTAAGACTCCACTAGCGATTAGTAAAACAAATCGTGCATTTTAATAAAACATCATAGGCTACATTATGGTTTTGTTTGTGCTCATTTTGTTTTTAGGTGTTTAAACATTTTTTCACGTGGTAGGTTTTATCTCCTTTCATCGAGTAACTTGACATAGCAATACAATAATGAAAAAATAAGACAATAATTACTTATTACTGGGAGAGAGACGTGTTTAGATTTTCACTTTATCTGATGCAAACTGAGTTCAGCTTAATAAACTGACTCATTTAAACCAGACCTCAAACTCTCGAAAGGTTTTATTTTTGCTTACACAATAAAATACAAGACACGTCTGTGGGGGAGTCTTGAATAAAACTATGATAGTTTAAATACTGTCTCATCAACAAGAAAAAAAACTGTGTAGCAATTCATTCCTGGCATACACTATTGTTTCAGTAAAAATATATATATAATTTATTATAGATTAAAAAAAGGAAATGAACAAAACAACTGCAATGCAGATTTACAACACACGTTGCGTTTTTCTTGTAAATGTTTGCGTCCGAGTGTGTTGTTTTAATTGTGCACACTGTGGCGTGCAGTAGCGCGTACAGTGTATGTTAGTGTCAGTAAAAGAGGTTGGCATTGACCTTGCTGGGTGGTTTGTGTTTCATTTTCGGATGACAGCTCAATGGGTGGTCCCAGCGGTGCTAAAGCCCCCGGCAAATTAAGGAACATTGCACACTTTATTCTCTTTAAAAGCCGACAGCTGTCTATGTGTCTCATATGTTTAATTTTAGGATAAATAAATCAAACGGCATGATCAAGGCGAATGAATACAACATCCATAAAACTGGTAAAGCTTTCAACGACAGAGAAACATATAGCGATGGAGTGTGAACAGAGATCAAATTAAGTCAGTTTAAAACAAAAACGGCGCAATATTGTTACATAAATAACCAGAATTTTATAGTTTAAAGAGAAAATGCTTGAAAATAAAAGAAACATCCGTTTAAGTGAATCGGGGAGGAGGTGGATCTATTTTAAGATGGAAGTGGCAGCTTAAAGTTTCGCTGTCACTCATCATGACTGGCAGCGATCCAGGACATTTTCAATTTCAGGAACTGGAGGTAAAACAATAAACAAGACACCGTCATTCCTGGATCCATGAGAGATTAAAGGGGAAGACAGAACATAGACAAACAGAACATACAACCTATCGAGGTCTTTTCCTCCGCTTCACAAACAGTACATTTACTCTAAATATTCTCCTGAACAAAAATTAATTTTCAAAAAGCATCTTTATACGTTGTAAAAAATTCTTTACTGCCTTAAATGTTTTTGTTGAATCAAGATTTACAATCAGTTTAACTTACTATTATTTATCTTGACTAGAGATGAGTTGCTACAACTTATAATATAAAGTTTACTTCTTTCATTTATATTTTATAAGTTATAAAACTCATCTATAGTCAAGATAATCAAAAATAAGTTAAAATAACGCAAATCCGAATTGATTCAATTAATTTGTTTTTACATTGCACCGATTAACGCACGGTAATGTGCACGTACCAACCGTCACAAAAAAGGGAAGTATTTTTTTATAATAAAGCTGAAGGGATAGTTCATCCAAAACATAGGTCATCGTTGTTCTAATCCTTTATGAATTTCTTTTTTTTCTGATAAACCACAAAAAATATTATTTATGATGGTAAGATCACAGCCGATTAGGAAAATCACAGCTGATTAGTAGAAAAACAAATACAATGAAATTCAATGTGTACTGTCAACTGTCAAAATATCTTCTTCATTATTTATCACAATAATTTCAATAATATTTGTTTTCCTATATGAAAGTCAATATAGTGGAAAAACCTTCCACAGTATACAGACAAATGTTGTTTTGACAAAAAAAATGCTGCATTTTAACAGTGTTTGTGTGTGTGTGTGTGTGTGTGTGTGTGTGCGTGCGTGCGTGCGTGCGTGCGTGCGAGAGAGGGAGAGAGAGAGAGAGAGAGAGAGAGAGATGAATTTATTTCATTTTTTAAGTAATGTAATTTTAAGCATAACATTGTGTTCTTTTTTTATTGTGAAGGATTTTTAATTATACACCTTTAAAATTATTGTGTTAAAACTACACATTTAATGTGTGTTATTACTGGAACAACACATTTTGTGTTGTTTTAACACATCCTGTGTTGTCCCTTTAATTTATTTGAACCCAAAATCAACACGAAATGACACATAATGTGTTATATAGGATAACACAAAACAATGTGTAAAAAAATTAACACATCTTTTCTTAGAGTGTACTGTACATGGTCATAAAACAGAAGGCAGGCATTTGGATTGACCATAAATTCAGAGTAAATCCATTAATTCTCTATATATCACTTATCATTCAATTTTTCTAATGGCACAGTTTTCTATATGCCAATGTATAATAAATTTATCTGGTATAAATAAAAAGATTCTCACACTTATGCTAGTTATGCTTGGATTATGGTCCATGGCAAATACTGAACGAATGGCAGCTGGTATTAGCTGCAAGAACATTTGTATAATAAGATGAGATTAATAAAAGCTGTAAGCAGTTTCAGGTGTAATAAGGTTTTAATACAATTATAAAAGTCAGAATAGATATTTAAGAAGGAAAACCATT
This sequence comes from Paramisgurnus dabryanus, assembly GCF_030506205.2. Classification (NCBI taxonomy): domain Eukaryota; kingdom Metazoa; phylum Chordata; class Actinopteri; order Cypriniformes; family Cobitidae; genus Paramisgurnus; species Paramisgurnus dabryanus. The sequence continues at coordinate 46,474,038 of NC_133342.1, forward strand.
TGGATTAAGCTAATGGTATTTTGTACTACCTCTAAACATATAACCCTCATGTTTATAATTGAATATGTTTTTAAAATCATGTATTTAAAAATGTCAGCAATGTCAAAGTTTCCAACAATATACCAACAACTGTTTTCCCATAATTCAGCTAAAGCCGCAACACACACATAAACAATAAATGTCCACACACACAGTACTGGAGACGTCTGCTTTTCATCAGGGCTGGCCAGGACCAGCTGGAAGCTTTCTCACTGTCTATAATCCATTATCAGAGCAAATGGATGCAGTCCCAAAGAGATCCTTTAGAGCTAAACATGAAAAAAAGATGTAGTCTGAAACAATGACTCAGCAGGAAAGAAACAAACCTAGCATTGTTGCAAAACCAAATGAGAGTTTGAGATCAAACTTGGGATCAGTGGAAGATTTTACAGACTGGACAACTTAAGAGACCCTCTGGTGAGAATCAGCGGTCCCTGTTCATCTGTACAAATAAGCGTCATATCACTGGACCTCACTGAAGACATATAGTCTTGTGTGTTTCAGTGTAGTCAATTGAATTTTATCATACATTTTAAGAATATTATTAGTATTTTTAATTTTGAAATATTTCTGTTTTTCGAATAATAATTTGACAATTAGGTTATGTCATGTTTAAGTCACGTTTTGGTTTCTTTTCAAATATATTAATATATTGTCTACTTTGGTTTAAAAGGCTTTTAGCATGTCACTCTGTTTCTTTATGCTTTTGTTGTCATTACTTATCATTAGTTTTCGTGGTTACTCATTGTTTCTAAGTATTGAGATTGTTTTATTTAAATGGATTTAAGACCTTCAGTTTTCACCTTTCCTTGTTTGTTGTTGTTTGTGTGATGTGCAAACAGTTACATTGCTGCTCATTTTGAAGTCTTTATTCTGTTGTTTCATTTTAGTTATACTGCTAGTTTGTTCAGTTGCCTTCTTCATCCTCATCCCCAAAACGTTTCAGGTTACTTATAACTGGTTAAATATTAAAATATTTTTAAATAATACCACAAAGAAAAACAAGGACAGATTCATATGTATTTCTTTTTAATTAATATAAAGTGAAAATGAATAAAACAATCTATTATTTTAATAAAACATAAAAAAATATTAAAAGGAAATTGTAGAATTATTTTATTACTGGAAAGAAATTATATTAGCAAACTGACATTGCAGTATTGATGTTAAAACATAAAAAATAGAATTTATAATTAGAAACTCACTCTATTCTTGAAATTAAGAATGGCTGTATTGTCATTTCTTATTATTGACCATTCTTTTCCTGTTTAAACTCTTTAAAAAAAAAAAACGTTTGCCCTCTTGTCAACACCACTAAAACAACACGTTAGGGTTTTAAGAGGTCACTGACCCAGCATGATCTTTGCTTGTCCTTTAATGACCTCAGTGTCTGTCAGTCAATTATAAGCTGCTCCAAATGTGAAGGCACATAAGTGTCATTTATCTTTGTTACATGCTAGATAAAAACATTAAATCCATTAGGTCTTTGTATCATATGATTGTTCTTTGTAGTCGTTGTTTTCAGTTGCTTTGCTTGCCTTAGTTTTATACTGTGTGTGTCTTTTTAATATTGTGTGTTTTTATATTTAAAGAGCTCCTATGGTCCGATTCACAATAGACCTTTCTCACAACTTCCGTATTTATGACCGGAAATACGCAATCGTCGCGGAAATGTACTTCCTCCGCAGTCAAGGCAATGTAAAAAGCCGTATCTGTTCCATCAATTCCCTGTTGATGGTGAAGGTATACAGAAGTGGATTCAGGCTATCCGGCGAGACTTATAATGTGTCGTTTTAGTTAACAGTTCAGTAACAGTTAGACTCGCTCTCTACTTACCTAGAAATTTATGGACAAATTCTTCATGGAAAAAGTTTTCCTCCATTAGTCGTGTCACATCAGCAAATGTAATATTTCGCAAATCCATTAACGAAGTTGTGTAGACTCTTTGATACATTTTAAACTTGCCCGGGTTTATGTTTTTCTACTTGACAGGAACTCCGCTTACACGACGATTACATATTTCCGGTTACTGTGAGAAAGGTCTATTTTACATTTCTTTTGGTGCGTAGGTGTGTATGGCTGTTTTTCAATATGCGTTCTTCAGCTATCTTGCGTCCTTGTGTTCTCGCTCTACGTCATCATTAACCGTCCAAGTTCAACTCCAATTCTCAAGAACGCAAGTACAGATGATGCATGAAAATACCCGGATGTGTTCTTGATATCTAGGATGCATCGAGTGCAGACTTGCACGCTGAAATCGCTTTTTCGCCTGGCAAGACCAATCTCCAAGAGAACGCAAGCTTGTTCTTTGCGTTCTTGGAATTGAGAAACAGCCTATTAGTACATGTTAACAATATGCAATAGGTAAATACCCAAAAGTAAACGATGATACAAGTCATCGTCTCCAATGTAAATCTATTTTCTTTGTTAAACACACGGTTTAGGCAAAAGTTTTCTTCCTGGGCCTGTTTACGTAGACAAAACCGACATTACCCTATAATAATTCCCCCGCTTCGGATTTAGCTGTAAGTTAACTCATATCAGCATTGCATTGTGAGCGAATCTAACAAACATGGTGCTTCACATTTCCGCCTGACGTCAGAGGTATTAAGGCCAACCACAATGTACAGATTAGCTGCCCAATCAGGGACACAGCGCTTTTCAAATCAATGAGTTTTGTACAAAATCAGTGCGTTTCAGGAAGACAGGATATCTGGAGCTACAAAAATTTATGATATGTGGATATATGTTTTTAAACCATAAACCACACAAATATTATACCAAATACACAAAATAACGTTGTTTTTTTAGAAATGAAATGGGTGCATGTTAATATTTCTTCATCTAAATCTAAAAGGTGTGAATAACAACAACAAGAATACTATCAAAGCATTATTATTATTATTATTATTAGTACACAGCAAAATCACCAGTGTTAATTCTACACTGCTGGTGTTTATATGAAAATGAAGTAGTGTACATTTAACACTGGTGAATTTGCTGTGTAGTAGTAGTAGTAGTAGTAGTAGTAGTAGTAGTAGTTGATGCAAATGCATAAATGCACATTGATACCAAGACGCTATTGTTCTTTCAGAAACTGAAATGGAAAAAAAGAAATTGTGGTGATAACAGTATTTAGATACTGATGTTTATTTGAATGTCTTGAACAATGAAAACAATGAGTCTCCATCAATATCAGGAAAGCATTAACTGATGTACGATTGTAATGAAAATGTAACTGTAAGCAACTAATTGGCACAGGCTCTCTGCATAAACAGATGAGGCGATAAACAGATTATTTGGGCTACCTGGTAGAGGTGCAATCCAGCATATGTGTGGTGTTCGACTGTGAGAACTCGGAAGAGGTTGCGTTCTCTCAAAACACATTGGACAGATGCCCAAGGGTCAAGCAGAGAATCACACAAAGTGGACTGAAATATGATTATTAGAATTAATTACATCACTAACTATAATAATTCATACATTATTTAGTTAGTAATATGTTAATACAGTTAATTCGTTACTTATTCTAATTAATATAGTTTTTGGTCTGTAATATTTACAGGGATGGGTGCTGTATTAAACATCTTAATTTCTGTAAAAGAAAAAAATACAAAAACATCTACTTTTGCATTGGCACATGTCTTCATAACTAAAATGTTGATGCTGTTGTTTCATGCTTATCAATTTTTCTGCTCTGATTTATAAATAGAAAACTATGCCCGTAGCGGAAATAAAGTGTTTATTTTCATAGAAATTGGATGTACTCTGATATGTCTAGGTAGGAGAAAGGCAGTCAATTTAAAAGCAAGCCTCAAAAGATAACATCTCCAAACGTGAAGCCAATCTAGCCAGTCTGCTGTATATTTTTATTGCGTTTACAACTTGAAGTATAGCAGCCACTTGTAATTCTATGGGCAAAAGGGGTGAGGGGTCTTTCAAAGGGTCTATAGTTAGGTTTTTTGAGCTTTGATAATGTAAACAGTTTAATGGCTTGACTCTCTGTGATCTGAATGTCTACAGCATTGAGCTGCTCTGTCACAGGATTGCTCCAAAATGAAAACTGACAGGGCATGAAGTCACACTAGGTTGCCACAATAGAAAATTGTTGTTTGTTGAAATTAATTCCAGACAAACTTTTGTTTGAAGTATAAAATACATTGACAACATGTCTGTATTTTAAAAAGTTTTCAAAGTTGCTTAATAGTTTTATGGCAATGAAAATTTACTTAAATATATTTATGATTTTCGATTGTAAGTTATTTATGAATTATATTATACATTTTATAATCAAAACTAAACCATTTAAACAACGTGTCTCGTCCAGATAATTATAAAAATTCCTGTCCTGAAAATATTGTTCACCTCTTAAAATACCTTAATTTCATTGTATAGCTGACTCTTGCCTTAAAGGCACAATGTGAAATTTTGGCGGCTGGAGGCCACTACACAACAACAACGGTGTAGCAATAGTTTGCAATATTTGATCATTGCAATAATATATTGCAGCCCTAGTGTAAACCAATCTATATGGTTACTAAATGTCTTTATGTAACGGGTTTTGTAACATCAAAGACCTCAGCTCTCTCATGAACATGTGTCGGGTTTAAAATGGTTGAAATATAAATAAAAAATATGAATTCAAACATTATTTAAAACATTTGGGATAATGAAAGCACACATGTAAACACAAAGACTAGTGACTTTGCACATATTGTACCGTTAATGCATATTTGTAAAGTTTTATTGTGTTGTTGCGATTATACTGTGGCATGCAACCCAATAAAAAATATAATAATAAAAAATTCATGGGGTGGAGAATTCATGAATATTATTAAAATTTTCAAAAAGGTTCAAAAACCCATACAAACCAATGCTAGAAAAAATCTAATGTTTATGTATGTTCCTTGTTGATTTAAAGACAACTATCACTGATCTTCATTCTCAACATGTCTTACATATTTTTTTGCTGTAATTATGCAGCTGTTTGCCAGTAACTTACTGTAGATTTAAATGTATGTTATTTGCTGGCAACAGTTTGTTCAAAGTTAAATAAACAATAAACATTAACAAGTCTTTATCTTTACAGAATAAAACCATAAAATTACAGGCTAATACAAAGCATTTTGGGAACTAGAAATCTTCATTAACCTTTTTCTGTTTTGGTTCCCAGAATGCTTTGCATGAGTCTGTAATTTTATAGTTTTATTCTGTAAACATAAAGACTTGTTAATGTTTATTGTTTATTTAACTTTAAACAATTTGTTGCCAGTAAATAACATACATAATCACAGTAAGCTACTGGCAAACAGCTTCAAGTAATACTGTAATTTTTACAGATTGTTTTACATTATACCTGTCTCTTTTGTGCAAGGGCAGAAGTCTTATAATCTACTGAACATTCAATATCTGCATTGGAAGTGACAACATAGTTACACAATCAGTTCACAGTATGTCCACTAGAGTGCAGTAGTGAATGTTGGGCTTCAGAGATCAGATCTTCTCTAGTGGGAGTCTATGTGAAGTGACTGTAGTGTTTATATGCCCTCTGATCTCTGTTAATGACCCATGACCCTGCTCTTCACCATTGATTTCAGTTCATTTCACTGCTTCTCTCATACTGCTGAGACGCCATCACAGCTAAAATACAAGGAGGTGCACTATTTACATTCAAACATTTAAGCAGTTTCACTTTTAAGACAAATGTTAATTAAATTAAAATTCAGCAGTTGCGATGTTTAACTCCATTTAAGGCTGAAATTAAAGATTTTTATAAAGGTTATTAAAGATTTCCCCTTTTTCCTTTCTGGGCATCAGCTCTTCTGGTCTGATTCAAAGATAGAGATAAAAGCAGTTTTGGTTTTGGTTGGCTGCAAATATACTGTATATAAAAAATTATTCAATACCATCAAAGTATACCACCCACACATGACAAGTAGCAAAACAGTATAAACCCGAAAAGATCGGCATAGGGATGCCTAATGGTAAAAAAATAAAGCATTAGAAACAGGTTGAAATATAATATTTGTCCATCACAATCACAAAAAATGAAATCATAACCATCCTAATGATCTATATATGTTTGTGTATTCTTTAGAAGAGACAGTAACTGGTTAGATAATGGGATACACAATAAGTTAATGCTTAAAGTTTATAAAAATCAACAACATACGTGCTTTTTTAGGAAAAGAAAGCATAACTGTCTCATCATTCTCTCTGCTATCTGAGAGAAAAAATGAAATCATAATCATCCGTATGATCTATATATGTTTGTGTATTCTTCAGAAGAGACTGTCTCCATCCCTATGTATGTGGCATATTTCAGTGAATTGGTTGTATATTTGTTTAAGTTTTACAAGACAAATATAACCATTCACACATGACCTGGGGGCACAATGTTAGGGGTGAAGGGTCAGGAGATGCCGGACGAGGCGAAACAAACCATCAGTCAGCGCACGGTGTCTGGACTGCCAGCATCTATACCACCAGAATAAAGCAAAAAATGCCACTTTCACAATTTAAGGACCAAGAATGTTATACAACTAAATCTGCTCTCTCACAATGAAACCCTATTTTAACTTACAAGTCAACAAGCAATTACATTATTTTTGTGTTTATCCTATTAACCACACTTTCATTAATATAAGAAATGTGTTTAAATTTACAGTATTGTCAATATTTTACATCATATCATATCTGATGATGTCACCTTTTAGAATTTAAGTACAGAAGTTTTAATATTATCTTATCAATCGATGATATAAAAATACTTTTACAGAATAAAATTACAGATTGATATTTTAGGGTCATTACTGAAACATGAATACAGATTTTAACTCGTATATGAAAATACAGAGCTCGAGTTTTTGTGTTTATTAAAGTGTTAAATAAAGGAAAGCAAGAATGCTAACAACTTGAGAAAGAAATAAACACATGTCCATCAGTTCTGCAATATGAGCATATTCCACGTCAGTATTTTTACCGATGTGACCAAAATGTACACTGACACACACACACACACACACACACAAAATATGTATCACAAAATAAAACATACTGTACAGTAACAATCACTGATGTCTGATAATTATAAAAAATATAAAACATAAGTCAAAAAATACAAACGTGAGAAAAAGTCTTTAGTAATACCAAAAAGACAACGAAGAACACTTTAGAAACAAATGGAGAACGTATGTTTTGCGTACATTCTCATAAGAAATGCATCAGACAGTCTTTGATCTTTAATTAATAGAATATACATCCCAACAACAATACAATTCACTCAGTATTTATATAAACATATATTCATGGAAAACAGTAGTGAGTGCACATGTAATGAAACACTGAGCGCGTAAGTGACAGTGCTGGAGCTGTGTTGCGTGCGAGGGGCCGGGGCTGACCCAGACTCTGTGTGGTCTGACTGTGTGGTCTCCAGCTGACAGACTGGGAGAATGAGAAAAGTGAAGGGCGAAAGAGTGAGGGAGAGAGAGTGTGTGTTTACTTTTAGGAGGCCTGGCTCTGACATCCTACAGCCGCTCCTGAGAGCCTAGAGAGAGAGAGAGAGAGAGAGGGAGAGAGAGAGAGAGAGAGAGAGAGAGAGAGAACGGCTTCATACATCACACACAAACACACATACACACACACACACACACACACACACACACACACACACACACGCACACATGCACACACGTCAGTATGTAAACAAATTTCTCTGCAAAGGCACAGGGAGATACCTTCATTTACTCAAAAAAGTACACTGTAAAAAATTCTTTGCTGCCTTAATTTTTTTTGTTAAATTCACCCAGATTTACAAGTCATGTCATGTCAACTTACTATTATTTATCTTGACAAGGGATGAGTTGCTACAACTTATAAAATGAAGTTGACTACTATCGACTACATTTTATAAGTTATAAAAACTCATCTCCAGTCAAGATAAATAATAATTTATTCAACTAAAAAATTTAAGGCAGCAACTTATTTTTTAATCTGTAAAGATGCACTCTTGGCTTATATGCAATTACATTCATCATGTTATGAAGTCATGTTATTTCATCTACTGAGCAAAAAAAAGTCAGTCTAACTAACTAACCAACTAACCAAGCTGTGTAGCAACAACTGCAGCAACTGGCAGAGAAGTGATGTAAGCTACCCACTTTACATACCTTAAAACTCACTGCTTTTATTTATATCTTTCATTGTGTAAACATAAAATGGTAATGTGTTTTTTTTTATTATGTTATTATGCGAATTTAAATTGCAAAGTGTAATGTGACTGTATTGTGTATTTAGATGAACTTTAACTTCAAATGTTTAAAATGTAATGCATATTTGATTTATTGGAATGACTAAATTATACATTTTAAACATGAACTTTTAATGTGTACAATATATTGTGGTGTGTGTTATACAGTATATCGCAATGTGTGTAATGTTTAATAACAATTTTCATATAAATTATTATTACATGGCTTAGATGACATTAGCCCACTTAACTGTTGGATGTTTAAAAAAACATTGTATATGTACAAAACCAGGACAAACATATACATTAACACTTTCAATATATTATATTAATTCATGTCATTATTGTTGTAATGATTTTAGTTATAAAAAGATGTATTAAGCAGGATGGAACAGATGTCTTTGTAAATACAGTTTGCATGTGCCTTGCACTGTTATGTTAGAAAATGAATGAAGCCATGCTACATGAGGTTGGTGTCATTTTCAGATAACTAAGAAAATTATTTCTCAAGTTTATGCATAATATTAAAATAAAATGTATTTCATTGAATATTTTTCAGCTGATTAACATCCAAAATGTAAAAAAAATATAAACTGTTTTTTTTTCTACATAACAACAACCGTTGTGCAATGAAATGCACAAAAATATTTAAGTGGTTCAACTTAATTCTTAGTTTTTTTTTTTACATTTTCGTAAGCACAGCTTACAGAATTGTCACATCCATGGCAGAGAAATGTCACATCTAATATGTTGTTTCTTCCTCATAAATGTGCACATGAAAACTGAAATAAAACAAATATCATTTGTTCTTTAAAGAACAATCTCTTCTCCATTTGTTAAGTATTATTGCTTCTGGTTGTACATTTTAATTCACAAAATTCTTACAAAATATGTTTTCCCCAAAACTTGTGTCCTTTTTGTCACATCCATAACACATGTTTATTTCCCTTATCTAAAATAGAGACCGACTGATGTTTATCTGATGTCTGGATTCTATCATCAGGGGTTTAGGAAAATATAAACACATGGTTCAGAATATTGGTTATATATACAATCTCTGAGAATTTATATTTCAAGTTTTGACTGAAAATGTCACATCCGAGTGCTGGAATTACTCTTCCAGTTTTTATTCATGAAGGGACTATAGGCTTAAGCTCTAATCGTGAAACTGCTCCACATGGATTGAGAAACAAGGCACTACGATTTTTAGTGAACAGTAAGAGCAGAGCAAAGTAAATCTGAAGGCAGAGCAGTTCATTTCTTTCCCAATCACTTCGTTCCCTCTTCGCCTCAGACAGCTCTCTGGGGAAGAGACCAGTAATGCAGCACTGCTGAGAAAGCGGTGTGCAAATGTTAATATAATCCACCGTTCTTCAGCAAAGTCAATAAACAGGGCCACCCAAATATCTAATTAGTGTGGGTGTGGAGAACAGGAAATGGATTTGCAAGAACAACCCCATCACCATCATCACCACCCCAAAGGCAAAGGCCGTTCCTCTGCTAGAAATGAAGGAACATGGGACATTGACATGGGCAAACATGCATCTAACGTCCTGGATTTCTGCGTGCAAGAGTCCTAACAAATGAAATCCACATTTTGTTCGCTGTGCTAATGTCGTCAAATTACAGAAAAGCTATGCTATGACTACAGTATGTGCTACCAACAAAAAAGTAGCTACAGTACCTACTTTAAATAACATTTTTACGGTTTTGAATAAATTACTATCATATTTACAATTAAATGAGAGCTATATTTTCAGCACCAGTTGATGGGAGAATGAATGAATAAGTTAATCATTTTAAGAGGAACGCAGAGATGAACCTTTCGAAAAAAATTACATGCCACAGAGTCGGCTATGAATTCATACAAAGTAGAGATGGACAGATATATTGACTAATAATTGGTATCCATCTATAAAAGCATCTATATTTTCACCGATAGTCTAAAAACAGCAGATATTCATGCAATGAATTTGAGCTCTGTGTGTAGAAAATGTAAAGAAACATCAATAGTTTAATGTTTAGTATTAATGCTCATTATTTGAATAAATAACATTCAGAAAATGTAATCTTTAGAATTTAGTTAATGCAAGTTAATATGACCACCAAACTATTAGTATCGGCAGATATCAGTCTGAATAATGGGCTATTATGTTTTGACAATGAACTACTACTAGTTAGCAACCCCCACATATTAAAAGATACTATTAAAGGGTTAGCATTGTGCTAACTTTCATCAAGTCTCTCCAAAATTGAGAAAAGAAATAAAAAAGGCAAATGGAAAGAATGACGGTTTCTTGTGTTATGATTAAAGCGCTCTGTGTAGGGAATTACTGTGACCGGTTTATGGCAGCTTAATGGATTCTTAGTGTTGAGCTCTTCAAACAAATGAGAGCGGTCTGAACAGGCTGCTGATCCCCAGCTGAAACAGTAACCTACTGTAGTAACCATGCTGATAACCGAACTTAACATTGGATATTTAAACATATCAGTCGGTGCAACCCTTTATTGTTTTGCAGTGGTATGCCTACATACGTACAATAATATGACTGGAATCGCATTGCAATTCCCTTGACAGAGTTTACTCGTTCTTTTTAAATGAAGCATTTGCACTTCCACTTGTTCTGGGAACGACATATCGTAAGATAGCACGACTACACGTTGGACCACCCAGGAGCGCTTTGGACATTTAGCCTAAATAATTGCAAGTTCAGGACAAGGGGCACTTTGATAAGGCAACGCGAGGCGGGTACCTGAGAACTGGGGCACTTTCATGGTGTGAACGGGTCGGTCTGATAAGTTGATGAACATTTTCCAGGACTTGATTAGTGCTTACCTTGAGACACTAGTCAATTCATGACTGCAGTAAGTGGCCGAACATCAAGGGGCTAGTTAGTTAGCATAAACACTGCACTTAGCATAATTACCTCAGGGACCCACACGGGTATTTGGGGAAGATGCTTTGTGGTGACGTTCAATAAACAACGCAACTAATGACCTCATCGTTTTATGGGAGGTGGGAATAAGTTATTAGGTCTCTTGTTGAGAGTTAAAGCTCATGTAAACATGGCCTTGATAGTCCAAAGGCGGCATGCAGCCCTACACCTGAACAAATATTTGCACAGTGTTACCTGTCTGACCTGCATAGATTCCTAGTGTATCGGATTGTTTTAGGATTTGTGTTGGCCACGACAGTGCCGTGCAGCATTTACAGTACCTGTGCAGTGGCTGGGGGGGCAATCTGGGGCCAGTTGTACTGTTAGAGGGGCTAGTTACATTTAGACCTTATTCTTGTCATATCATTTTCTGCACTGCACTAAAGGCATTAACAGACAAAATACCATGTTTATAATCATTCAACAATGTATTTGCATTTCAACTTTATTTTTTACATTTGCATTACCTCATTCAGTATTAGTCACATTAACTGTAATTGCATTTTCATTATATCATTACATTTTCATTACATATTTAGTATCAGTCACAGTTACTATTTACATTTTAATTATATTTTACATTTACATTACATGTTCAGTATCAGTCACAGTAACTAAGAAGGGATAGTTCACCTTAAAATGAAAATTCTGTCATCATTTTCTCATCCTTATGTTGTTTTAAACCTGTATGAATTTCTTTTTTCTGATGAACACAAAAGAAGATATTTTGAGAAATGATGGTAAACACACAGCTGATTCCATAGTAAGAATAAAAATATGATGGAATTTAATGGGTACTGTCAACTGTGTGCTTACCATCATTTATCAAAATATCTTCTTTTGGGTTCATCAGAAAAAAGAAATTCATACAGGTTTAGAACAACATGAGGATGAGAAAATGACAGAATTGTCACTTTAAGGTGAACTCTTTTAGAGCACTTATTACTTCATCTGTCTATCTATAAATGTCTATAAATATTAGTATTTTTCAGTTTTCCATTATTTGCTGATGAGAATAAATTTATATATTTATTTTACCACCTTCATTTTTACACTTTGTCATGTCTTTTTGTTGTTATCACTACTGTTATGAAAACCCGCAAATGCATTGCTGCATCCGAAACCGCCTACTTCATACTATAAAGTACGCGAAATACAGTCGGCGAGGCGAGTAGTAGGTCCGAATACATAGTATTCGAAAAACAGTATGCGAAAAGTACCCGGATGACCTACTACTTCCGGTTAGGTTTTGCAGTGTGCATACGATGGACACTTCACTATCCCATGATGCCCTGGCAGAGGAGTTATCCAACAAAGAAGAAGAGGCATGCGGCAGTTTTCGCGCTGGAATAACATGACATGATGATGACGTATGTCACGTGATGTAGCAAAATGGCGGATAGAGTACGTCCGAATCTAATTCATACTACCAGGATTCATACTACACAGTACCTACTGTTTTACTTCATCTTATTCAGTACCTACTATACAGTAGGCGGTTTCGGACGCAGCCCATGTTCTATGATACTGTTGTGTTCCGCTTTAAGCAGTCCCTCTAGAAAATATTCTGCGTTGTTTTCAATTCCGCGTTGTTTTTTGTTGCGTTCCCACTGTCTAATAACAGTGGTTCTCAACTCCAATCCTTGGGCCCCCCCTCCCAGAAAATTTTAGATGTCTTCTTATATGAAACACCTGAATTCACTCATCAGGCTCCTGCCAGAATGTTTGAAACGTTTCCTTAATTAACACACTAACAAGCTGATGAACTGAATCAGGTGTTTTATATATGGAGACATCTAAAATGTTCTGGGAGGGGGGGCCGAGGACTGGAGTTGAGAACCACTGTATGTAAAAAACAACGATCACAATTTTTTTTTTTTTACTTAGTTCACACCCCACATTTAGAGGGGCCACAAGGGGGTCCAAGCTTGTTGTCACAGGGGCTGGCCCCTCCCTAGAATTGCCACTGTACCTGTGGCTTGTTATGATCACAACATCAAACTAATAAATTCATGAGAACACGATAAGATAATCTCCCACAAAAGATTACAACTGTTTTTTTTACATTTAAATAAGTTTAAATCTCAAATTCAAGTCTAAAGGTTTTTCAACATTCCAAAAACTCCATAACTTTCCTTTATAATGCTCTCAGAAGGTAACTGATTGCATTTCTGCAAATCAACAAATGTGAACATGACTGGCAACACTAACTGATGCTGAATAAAACATCATTACTTAGTTACTCTCATTTATCAAGGGGCTGACCTGCAGGCTTCAATACACCCTCCTTCCTGTCATTCCTGTTCCGACTATCTTATCACCATATTAAAGGCAGGGTATCTGATTTGATCCAGAAAATTCTTTAGTAATTCTGGTTAAAAGTCTCCTTTCATCTCACTATGTTAAGATGTTTAAATGTATTTTTATAAATATATGTCATTTGTGAAAGGCGTAAGACCAAAAAATGTTTAACAAATCATTAAACTCGGGCCGAACGCAATAATTGGACGCATGCAATTTTTGCCCCTTATCTGTGAAGGTGTTTTGCATATGCCACTGTGCAACACCATACGTCATCAGCGCATTCACGTGCGCTCACCTCCCGTCTGTAAACAGAGTGATAATGGCAAACTTTCGTGCTGAATTGACAACCTTCACAGGAGCCACAAAACGAAATACATTTTTTGAAATAACAACGACAAAAACCGTGTGGATCAGCAAAGAGCAAAAACCCAAATTAACATTGGTAACTACTGCTTTACCACGAGGCTTTATTGTTTTATTCACGTTGTACTTTCAAAGTTTTCTCACTGGTGAATGAGACATGGGATGCAGACCTTGGATGACTGGTCTGTGTGTTTTCATGTGTTTTTGAGGAGGCGTGGCTTTGGATGGTGGGATCGTGATTTCTGTTTTTCAAAATTAGATACCCTGCTTTTAAGTCTGTCAGATGTTAAACATGTCACCTTAATCTTGTTTGAAGGTACCTTATCATTGTTTGCAAATAATTAGTAATGACAGAAGCCCCAAAACCCTATAACTATTGGGTACATTTAAATGGAGAGACATTAATCTCCATAAAGTAATTTAGTAAAAAGAGTATTTCTTGTGTTTTGGTGATAATGCATATCTTCATCTGTGAATGAAAGATGAAACTTTCTTAATCAAAAGTCACTGTGGTGACTTTCATGTGTTTAGGGCATGTGGGTCCCTGAGGTAATTATGTTAAGTGCAGCCTGATTATTAATATTTGCATTTTAAATGTTTGCCATTAAAGGGAAGGACAGTGGGGCACAAAGTAAAGCTTTTTGGCTTTAGCTCTATCTTTAAAAAATATTTAAGTGAGATTAAAGTTTTACACAGTCAACACACACATCTCTGCTACAGATGAACCCTTAAAGTTTGTTTGTGGGACCTATTGTTATCAGACAATTACATTGAAAGTGACAGGAGTGCAAACGTTACAATTTACCCCATCAATGACCCTTCATCTAACCATCCTTGTATTATGCATCAATGCATATGAATAGACTGCACTTGATAAAGACCAAAAGCATTTGCTCTGCCCTGTATAAATATGTAAAGTTAACTGCAAAAAATGACTTTCTTACTTAGTATTTTTGTCTTGTTTTCAGTAGAAATATCTAAAAAGTCTTATATTATGATGCTTTTCTTGATGAGCAAAATTACCTAAGAAAATAAGTCTAGTTTTTAGACCAAAAATATACAGTTTAGGTAAATTTAAACTTAAAACAAGCTAAAATATCTGCCAATGGGGTGAGAACAAAAGATAATTTTGCTTGTTTTAAGCACAAATTCACTTAAATTGTAGTTTTTGTCTAAAATAAATTTCAAATTTCAAAAATCAAATTTTTACTGAAAACAAAAAAATACAAAGTAAGAAAGATATTTTTTGCAGTCTAGCCGTGTTAATTAACCCCACGTTAAGAGTATTTTTGTTTTTTTGTGATAATGCATATCTGTGAATGAAAGATGAAACTTTCTAAATTAAAAAGTGAAAACATGCCCTAAACACATCAATATAGTATGCACTTTGTATAATGTCCTGTCACTCCACTTTTGATTACTAATATTTGCATTTAAATGTTTACCATTTAAAGTGAACTTAGGCATTGGACCCTTTTATCCATTACAGGGTATATATTTTTATTGTATCAGTATGTGTGTTCCTTGGGTTCAAACCCATGCACTTTTGCACTGCTACTGCAATGCACTACCACTGATCGATACAGGATCTTAAGCACTCATTGCTTTATTAACAGTTGTGGTGGTCCTGCTGCAGCACATAATAAAATCATGTCAGTAACAATAATTTGTTATTTTTAAAATGTTTAAATGAATAACTAAAAATTATTCTGATTTCTGAATTTGTAAGCAGAAAGTTCTTGTAAACCCTTACAAAAATGAACAATGGTTTTACTACGGTAAAAAAAACGTGGTTACTGCAGTAATTCCATGGTAACCACAAAATAACCATGGTTTTGATAATCATCGTTTTCAAAAACCATACTTAAACCATGGATATTGTAGTATAACCATTTTTTTCTGATCAATACACCAAAAAAACTTTAACCACAATAAATCCATGGTTAATTTTCACAAGAAAGTATTTTCAGGATAGTTATGGGCTCAGATATCTATGGCAGTCTAATAACTAAATCAACGAGCAAATAAAAGGTCTATCGCACAAAGAGTGTCAGTTTTCATGGTCACTGACCTACATTTGTTTATCTTGCTTTCCCCCAGTGCCAGTGGGGTGCCAGCCATCGAGCAGACAACTAATATGAATTACAAACCCTTATTAAAAAACAATTCTATAAAAAAATATTTTTTATAGTGCCACCTATTCATTTTTTATTACAAAAGAAGAAATCAAAACAATACATAGTAACTCCTTCAGAAGTGTATCACATAGGTAAGTGTATCCTAAGGTATCACATCCCAATGTGATTTGCATTGAGGGCCGTAAGTCAAAACATGTTAGGTTCATGTGATCTTTTTTATTGTAAACTCAGAAAATACAACAGAGAAACAGTGCTGAAATAAACAGATAGCATCCTCTCTCCTCTTCAATGCTAAACATCAAGCATCCAGAATGGGGTAAGGGCTGAATCCACTGCCCATCTGACCCACACACATTTTTAAGGGGCCTTTATCTGCACAAAGACTCTGATGGAAAACATTTGTTATAAAATGATAAAATTGAAAAGGACGAAATGCTGAGCTTGCGCTAATATTGTCCTTCCATTAAGCGAGGCTTACGGAGGCTCTGCTCCGGTTTATGGTGGAAAATGGCCTCAGCTCCGATAGAAAGCCCTGTTTTCACAGAAACACTGAGATTGTAACAACCCCGGTTAGAACAATACGCTCACCACTTCGTGTGGCACTAGATTAGATGCAGCCATGGTTCAGAGGTTTGGCCTTACCCAAAACACTGATGGGAACTCTCACTGGAACGTGCATTAGCACATGGTTATCATTACATTAATGTCCAGTTTGTTTGCTTACATTCAGTGGCTGTGCGATAATCTCGCAGATTAGGAACAAGGCAGATCTTCATTTCATATGACTGTTGCCTTGTATTTTTATGGGCTTAAACTAAATCAAGATATTTGAAATCACTGAAGATCTGTCGATTCAGTGTAGATTTATAGATGATGGTGGTAGATGTTGCACTGGCATTGGCAATATTTACATAACACATTACATAAACAAAATGTATCTGAAACATAGTTATTAAGATAGGCCTATCTATTTATACAATAGATGGTTTTAATGAAAATATTATCTTTTGTGGTCTTTTCTGATTTAAATCAATATGCAGCCAGTATTACAATAAAAGTGTACATTATGAGTTTTATTATTCTTTTAACCTGCAAATGTACCTGTAGCTTCCTTGAATAAATATTAACTGTAATGGAAAATAAAATGAGAAATACAGATCCAACTGAGACTGAGACCAGATCCGTGATCTTGAGTAATTTAATAATAAAACAAAGAAAATATGTTGTAAAATGAGAAAAGGTTTTGCATTTTACATAAATATTGATTATGCTGCATAGCATTTAGGTCAAATGGGTGTTCATTCATGGTTATTTTTAAAACACATAATTTTGCTAACTACTGTATATTTTTATATTATATTATATTATATTATATTATATTATATTACTTTTCATATTGCCATTCATATTACATTTCAAATATTTAAATTACAATTCACATGAATAACTTTTTACTCCACAGTAGAAATTGAATCTGCAGTGCGTATAATAAAGTTTGGTCCAGCAGAGGGCGCGCTTCACTGACATCACCTTTTTGTGTTTTGCACGTGTGTGAAGAAACTATCAGAAGCAATTTGCATCTTTGATAAGATTACATGGCCAGAAGTGTGCAGTATACAGTAAATCCACACAATTACTGAGGATTCTTCTGAATGAAACTTTGCAGCTAATAATGCAAGATCAAATATTTTAGCATTTTACATTTTGTATATGATTTGCAGAAATTGGTGCTTGCCTTAGGGGAGATGAAGTGTGCCCTTTACTGCTCACTGCCCGTGTCTGACACACTATTGCTTTTTTGACACACTAGTATTGCCCCAAGCAAGATGCTTAAACAGTGTGACGATTGTTAGCCGAGTATATAATGGCCGCCTGCCTATTTGTCTTTCGGGCACGAGACATGACCTTGTAAAAATGAACTTTGACCCTCCTTAACTTCTGTGAACTGTCTCTTTCCTCTTCCAATGTCTGCGGTAAAGAAAATACTGGTATAGCAGATCATGCAAGGGTGATTTTAGGACACCTCAAATGAAGAGTGTGTTAAGGTTTCTGGAACTCGAGTGAACTTCAGTTCGTAGTCTCGAAAACATCCTATGTCAAATTCTTTGCATTCAGACAGGGTACTTTTTAATTCAGGTATCCCAGTTTGTCATAATAGAGGTGAAATACAGTATGGATCTAGACGCATATCAGAATAATTGTCAGGCGTATTTATACTTCTCTACCAATAAATTGCTACTAATGTTTTGGCATAAAAAACAGTGCCAAATTTATCGAGTTTGTGGGGGGAATCAGACCACCCTGTTCAAGAAATATGCCTCCTAATGCAACGTGTAGAAAGCCATACAGAAGAATAGATGGACTCTCTTTTTGACTAAGTAACTAGGGTTGCTTGTTAGTAAAGAGGTCTTTTTGTCATAAACTTCTGCCTCTTTTCTAACTATTCTAAAAATCAGTTTAATGAATAAATGCTTTATTAAAGGAAGTTAACATTGATTAAGAAAACAAATCAGTTTTGAATTAAAGCAATTGAATCAGTTTAAATATTTCAAACAAAATGTCTTACTACAGAATCTTATTTCTACTGTATATAGTGGATAGATCATCATTAATTCATTTTAAAGTAAAAAAGATGAAGACTATTATTCATACTATACTAAACCGACAGTAAAGTGATTGCAATGTGTAATACACAATTCTAACATGCATGTCTGTTGTAAAGCTGCTTTGGATTTAACTTTAATATGTAAACAATCTGTTGAAACACTTTTTGGTGACACAAGACATGACACAATTATGTATGTTAAAGCATGGTGCAATTTGGCCCTATTGTGCCTGTTTAAGCCATTTAATCCTTTACATAGAAAGCTTTACGCCTAAGGGTTTGTCCACTGCAATTTTAAGGGCTTTGTGGCAGGATGCGGATGTTTCTACTGTAAATGCCTCATAAACAAGGTGTCAGTATTTTGACTTGTAACTAGACGCAGAATGACTGTAATGCATCCTGTAATATTGTTGCAAATGAAAAACAAGAAAAAATAAATAAACGATCACTGCAACTAAACAAAAAACAGAAATACATAACAACATTTGTCTGAATCATTCTTTTAATTGTCCTAAAAAGCAATCAGCATGTCTATAATCGCACCATTTCAAAATAACTAAAGCAAATCTGTCCCGGACAATAATAGCAATTTTGACCTTACAGTAAATATGTCAGAAGAACAAGCCTCGCAACTGTCCCACCCTCCTCTCTGAACGGCCAGCATTTGATTCTGCTCAGAAACAGTTGTATTCAGCCATCTGAAAAGCTTGTGGCACATGAGATGAGAAGCTAAGTTTGCAGCCTGGGATATTTCCCGCTGGGCCCGGCCAGCTGGCCGCAGATCTCAGCACAGTGAAAACTTTGAATACCCGTTCCGCATTTGGAAGGGCTCAGGGAATTCCTCCCTCCCTCCAATCTCAGAGGCATTAGCGAGAACTGTGTGGTCCAGCTCCTATTAGTTTGTTTACAGATATTAACACTGTGCTCTGTGTGAGACCTGGGGCCAGCAGAGCTGCTCCGCTCCTCCAGTTTAGTCCTCATCAGCGGGGGAAGGTAGTAAATTGGTGGACAAAAAACAAATATGAATTTAAAGTACTTACATTGTCTTGACAAACTTCTATGTTTTCAATGGATGCATGTTTGTTGCTGCATTTATGCACCTGGTTAGTTTATCAGGGACTAAACTGACCTCTGGAACAAACACCTTGTGGAAAATATACGTTTTGGTTTCCAAAAGACGAGGGAATACAGCAAGCATGGATAACCGCTTTGTATCAATTTTGCACAGTAACATTAGCTCAGTCCAGTCAGTGGTTGATAAGATTTAGCTTTGATATGAACTAAGATAATTTACTGGTTATATATTTAGCTTGTTATTAAAAATAATCTACTGTAGAGGAACTCTGTTGTTAATTAGTCTTAGCATTATCTACCAGAAGTGAAGTTTAAGCCACAAGAGCCGTTTGTTTATGTGGTCTCCTTGTCGCCAGAGTCCTCTTGTAGTGCCAGTGGCAGCTCAGTAGAAACCAAAGCCTGTAATAAACAGCCGGCTGCAACAACGAATCTACGTGCAGGAGGACAGCACCACCTACCTGCTAGGACTTTGCTGAAAAAACCCTTCTCGCTTATACAGTATTACCAATGCCTTTCAAAGTGCTGGTCCCAAATCATCAATAAAAAAACGTGCCTATGGTACTGGCTTCCAGAGCACTTGTGACCCTTGCATTTGTGATGGTACAGCGCCTGTAACCTCAGCGACAAAGGTCCCTGCTGGAAAAAACAGCATAGACCAGCATCATTCCCATGCCAGTCCATGCTGGTTTCGTGCTGGTGTAGCTGGTGGTCACCAGCAAATGTTGTCCTTGGGTCAACACAATATGTTTCCCTGAGGACATCAACCACTTGGCAAAATCAGTTCGAGCCATCCTTCAGTGTAACTCATGGTGAATGGAGCGGGACTTCACGATCCAGCCTGTCATGATGGCTCAAGAACAGGGCCGTGCACAGACCTTTTGAGGGGCATGTACTGAAACTGAAAAAGGGCACCCCCCCCCCCTTTTCAAATAAACAGCACATAGTAATCATCTCAGAAGCTTGATATTTATTCACTATTAATGACAGTTATATAGATAATATAGATATTCAGGGCTTCTTTAAAACGAATTACTTCACTATTAATACACACACACATACACACATTACATTCGGTAATGTTTTTAGTTACTTCAACATAACAATATGTTTGACCATGTTTTTTACATGTGCAGACATGCGGGCAGTATACAATACATTAAAAAAATCTATGCAAAATATGCATATTAACTCCATGAACATTAACCATGCTGTGTGACCATATATAATATAATTCAATGTTAATGAATTAAGTCTAGTCAGCATAAATCAAAGAAGACATTTCTTAGAAATATATTTGACAATAAGGATCATTCAAGTCAAATGCAGTTACACCTGGGTTTTTTTTTACCAGCAAATGTGTGCAAATGTGCAATTTGTCGGTTATTAAAAATTAGCAATTTGTCGGTCACATCAGTTTTTCCTGTTGGAAAATACATTTGGCCAAAATCCCAATTTATAAAATATGTAATACTACTATATGCATAGGCAATTTAACGTCCTTAGACCCGAGCTTTGGTTTGGCTTGCATTTTAGAGTTCTGGGTTTTGGGCGGATCCAAAAAGATTTTGTCACAAGTTTTTTAAATACCTTTAATTCATTAAATATATTTGTAAAACAGACAGATAGACAGATATAAAGGGTGACCAATAGCATTGATTTATTGACGAAAATAAATAAAACACCTCCAAAAAAGGGCATTTCGGAGTATAAGGACAAAAAGGGCATATGCTCTGCACAGGTTGAGCCCTACCTGTGCACGTGCCTGCTCAAGAACGATTCGTCTTGACAGCCTGATCCAAGGTCCTCAATCTAACGCTGTCTCTCAGCACCACTTTAGCACCTCTAATGCTGCGTACACACCAAACACGAAGCAGATAACTCGCGGAATTTAAGTTTTGTTAAATGCGCATTTGGGGCGAATAGCTTGTGTTTTTGTGACAATCGCGCCACCCAGTTCATGTCATTTGCATCGCCCCGTGTGAGTTTGCGTCTATTTGTATAATCTACTCATCCAAATCGTTGCATTCGCATTTGGTGTATAGTTTCATCGGGTGCACGTGCGCTGAGGCGATACACGTCGGGATCCGGTTTCGTTTTTTTAATGGTCTGACTAGTTGCTAAACTGATCTCTTGAAAAAATGCCTCGTCGAAAATAACAAATGTTTTGGTTTCCTAGGTAATCTATGTGTTGTTTTTTGCTTGTTATATAAATAAACTATGTTTAAAGAACTTTGTTGTTATTTATTCTTAGCAGAGTTTACCGGAAGTTACATGCGGACCACGACAGCTGCTTGTTTATGTTGTTACTGCTAAAACCTTCTAACGCCCCATTAGAGAACAAGGTATTGTGAACTCAAGTGCTTCTCCTATTTTGTGCACTATATTTAACTTCATTCATTCACAATTTTTACCCACAATGCACTTTGACTTTGAGGGTACATTCAATGTTTTACAGTACAATCCATAAAGCCACACAGATGTAAGGGTTTATGACAAATCTCTGCGGCAGCTCTCTGACGCATGGTATTACATTAGTGTCCAAAACAAGTGTCTAGTTAGGCCTGCTAGAGAAGTTAATGAGTTTAAGCATTTGGAAGTTTTTTTTAAGGTCATTGAGTCAGTTCTGCAATAATAACTGATACATACACCTTGGTATTTAACAATTGTTCACACAAAAAAATGAATTCTGTCACTATTTACTCATGGCATTCTGAATTTCATTTTCCATGAAACACAACACATCAGTAAGGTAAAATAGGGCTGGATTTGTCATGATTTAAATGCTTTATAATGAAAAATATAAAAAACAGTAAAGTATCCAAGTATGGAAATAAAGTGTTCTATAATAATTTATATTAAAGTCTTCAGAAACCTTACAATATGAGCAACAGACCAAAATGGGGCATTGACACTGAGTACAACTCATTATCATACAACATCTCTTGACTTGAATGTTGTAAAATTAAAGTCCAGAAAGTTTGATTTGAGAGCCTTAGAAAACAAAAGACATAAAGGTCTGTGCATTACACAAAGGGGTCCACAATGAAAATCCTTGTACTATTACAAGATAAGCAATGTATTTATTGTGTGCAAGACATACAAAACATTTATAGTACATAGATGTAAAAACATGAACCTATACCAAACCCTAAATTTACTTAATCTATCCCTACCTGAACTCTACCTGTCTTTGTAAGTAGCTGAAAATACCAAATCTTACAAAAATTAGATTGCATTAAATGCTTGTTTTTATGTAGAAGGTAGTATGACAAAGTGTGACAAAAAAATTAATTTATGAATTTAAAAAATTGAATTCAAAAAACACAATTTTATGTTTGTCTAAATAAAGTCACGTAGGACTAAATAAAACACCATTTATGTTTCTCCTGGCAAACTTTATTTAATTAGTCTACTGAAAGGTAAACGTTTTTCAGAGTGCAGATGTATTCAACTCGAGACAAAAAGACAGGGAATTCCAGAGATTTCCAAAGAATGCAGACAGTTAAAGGCATAAGAAGTTGTTTTTAGAAGTTGTTTGCCTGCTTCAGCTAACACCCTGAAGTGGCAGTAAACAGTCAGGGAGTGTCTGAGCATGTATAGCGTGCCGTGGTGGTCACGCCCTCCTGGCAGCCTCAGCAAACCACACTGAGTCGTGTCCTCCACAACCTCATGACCCCTCTGCTTTGCCAATGTTACTATGGGAACTAACCTGATGCCTGGTAACAAAACTTACAAAACACACTCTTGGCAAATAAAGGAACAAACTCCTAAACTTCATTCTTTAGTAAACTTCTCATGTAGAGGTGAAGTGCAGATGTGCTAAAAAAATGAATAAAACAGCCACAGCCCTTAGGTCTGCAGCTACAGTAGTGTAGTAGCATAGATACAGTAGTAGATTGCAAAAAATAATAGAAAACTAAAATACACAAACACATTGTTTCCCAAACCTGGTCCTCCAGAACACTAACACTTCAAAACGTTCTTTTGTAATAACCTAATAAGTTGAACAAGATGCATTAGATACAAGAGACATCCAAAATGTGCAATGTTAGGTGTCATTCAGGACCAGAATTGGTAAAAATGGCACAAACGCTGTCTATATACAGATCACTGGTGTGGAGCTGACTGGGGATGTTAAGTTCATTTTCTATGGGAGCTGAGTGGAAGTTTGCACTGAGGATTGTGGAATGGACAGTGGAATAAAACATGCTGGGAAATACTGAACTCTATATAAATGGCAAGTAGAAAATGCAGAGCACAGTAAATAAAGTTTCCTGAAAAAAGTGACGTTGAGATTCTGACATGTGCTTCAAAGATGCCATACACTCTAATGGCGCTTTTCCACTGCATAGTAACCCAAGGTTTGGTTTGGGTCAGCTTACTTTTGTGAGCTTTTCCACTGGGTGCGTAGTGCCCAATACTTTTTTAGTACCACCTCGGTCAGGGTTCCAAGCGACCCGAGCTGATACCAAAACGTAAAAACACTGTAGATCACTGATTGGTCTGAGAGAATCGTCACTACCAGAGTCATCTCTCTAATGTAAAAGATTAGCTTTACCTTAGTGCTAGCTTGCGCTGTCTCAAGCAAACATGTTGTCATCTGTGCTCTGCTATAAGTTCCCAAACTCTCTTTTAGCGATGAAAAACGTCCACAGGTTGAGAATCAGGAACACCATAACAGTTTTTTCCAGACTTGCAGTTTGTGGCGGCACATTCGCGATGTGCACGTTTGCATTTACGCTAAAATGCAACTTAAATGAGGCTCGGCGGAGTGTGTCGACTTATGCCAGAGGTCTTTGTACAGAAACTGTCATGTGAGACAGAGGTAGTGATAAACACAATGTGCAAACATCTATTTGTGGTGGTCAGTTTTAATTTTGTGGCGGACTGAGAAATGAATGTATGGGAATGTACAACAATGCTCTCTCTTGTATGATGTCACAGCAGTAGGCAGTGCAAATATAATGACACGCCTGTAATCCCTCCCACTCTGAAGTGTTACTAAACTCGATTGAAAAGCTAACCACGCCAAAGTGAGGTGAGCTACCCGACCTGCCCCAAATCAAACCGTGGGGTACCATGCGATGGAAAAGCGCCATAAAAAAAGGCTGGGTTATTTTCAACCCAGCATTGAATTATAAAAATACGAGCCCAGCCGTTGGGTTAAATGAACCCAGAAAATGTGTATATTACAGATGTGCTGTAACAGATCTGTTTGTAATGCTTGATTGGAGCTATCTACTTGTATTTGTATTTTTGAATATGGTGTTGTAGTTACAACATCTACCAGCAGAGGCTAACTTAAGCTTAACAAGCAGGTTGGTGTCTTCCTGTTCTTCTCTGTCACATTCCCTAAAATAAGCATGAAGCACATATAAGCCAGCACTGGGCCCTGACGTTTCCTCACCGTTTCCAACTACTATCCAATATCCAGTTTTATGGTTGATCATTAAATGTCAGTGACATTTTGGCAATAGAATGCCATCTCTGTCAAGACAAGTGAGCTTAAAAATATTTTCAAGGTATCAGCAGTTCAGCGCACTCATTGACGTAAAATGCTGTCAGTTGCCTGCCTAGAACGCCAACTAATTGAGATCCAAACTCTTTTCAAAGCTTCCTGCCAAAGTAATTTGGAATGATTGTACACCTGATGTTTCAACATAAGCTAAAATCGTATTTTGTCAAAAATCTTTACATTTTTGTAACTGAATCTTGTATTGTAATTTGAAACAAAACATTTCATTGTGTTGCTGCCTACATATCAAAATTGTACAGTAGAAACATTTAGTTATAAAAACAAATTTAAAAGCAGCTCTCCTGTTTCATATTATAACAATCCAAAGTTTACATTTACCTTACAAAAGGGGCCAAGTGTTTAGAGAGTCAGGCTTGTAACCTGAGATTTGCTGGTTTGAGTCTCATGTCAGGAAGGTTGCGACTGTGGTGCCCTTGAGCAAGGCACCTTAACCCCTAGTTGCTCCATGGGCGCTGAAGGGATAGTTGCCCACTGCTTTGCACGTGCATGTGTGTGTGCTTGTTTACGACTTACAGTGCATGTGTTCACTACTTACTGGGATGGGTTAAATGCAGAGGTTACATTTCGAGTATGCGGCACATACTTGTCAAACATGTCACACTTTCACTTTTTCACATTAAAAAAGTAAGTATTATTAGATAGGTGCCGTCTGATTACAGTAAAGCATGCACCTACTAAATCCTAATCCAGGAATGAAGAATAAAACTTCATTATGGGGCTGGTCACTCTGTTTATTATTTCCAACATGAATCAGTAAAATACATCAAAGGCCTCTCATTATAAGTGCAGATTTTGAAAAAGAAAAATAATTATAATAATAATTAAAATAGCCCAGGCAAAAATATAATCTCAGATGATCTATTACACAACTCTCACTGTTACAACACACTCCACCCTCAGAAAGAGCCTCTCAGATATCCACGGCCTGCATTCAGCACCTCTGCATCTATAGATGAGGAGTTGAAATTTCAGCTGGAAATACCTTTAATGGTAGTCTCTTGAGGTGCTTTTCATATCACTTGTTGCTCCCAGTTTAATTCATTCACAAGCAACAGATCTGATGTTACAAATGACTGCCATTGGGCGGCTTTTCACAAAAGATAAACTGACGTCTGTCCGTACCTCATTTCAACACGTCTATTTTTGTTATTGTATATGACAGTGTCCTTCACATCCAACCCTGGAGAGCCGGTGCCCTGCAGAGTTTAGCCCCAACCTTATTCAAACACACCTACGTGTGATTTTCTGGTGATCATGAAGACATTGATTAGCTTGGTGTGTTGGATTAAGGTTGGAGCTAAACTCTGCAGGGCACCGGCTCTACAGGGTTGGATGTGAAGAACACAGGTCTATGATGTCAGACTTGTTTCTTGTCATCGTGTTAAACTGAATGCATTTTTATGTGATTGTAAGTACAAAACTATTAAAGCTATCGTGCAGTAGAGAAATTATTTCTGATTTCTGCAGTATAATCCTCATTAAAGTAAGTCTATTCTCTAATAATCAGACACTCATCTAATATAAGCCACGTGTTCCCTTGATAAAAAGCAGCTTCACCCACAAATGAAAAATCAAATGATTTACTTACTCTCATGCTGTGTATGGTTGCTTACATCGATGAGCCATTCGGTTATGACAACCCCAGCACAGAGCAATGAAAACTCAGAAACAGCATGGCTTGCTGCTTGTTTAAGTCCCACTGTAGTGAGAATATATTAATAGTGGTTCATGGATACACAAATGACAGACAGCTGTGTGTCATCTGAAAATCATGGATGCCAGAGGTGAGTAGATTATTCCCAGTTACCACAGGGCCACAGTGTGACAAATCACCAGCAGCTAATGTGCAACAGTCTCAGTAGCAACCCAGACCTAAGCCGGACGTGAAACGTCAGCGCCCAGCAAGAGATGCCGACCCACTGAGACCGCAGGGTCACCTACCTGATGTGAGTACGAGGAGGAAATGCGGCTCAGGACTTGCTTCAGACCACCCTTGAAAATCTTTCAAGTTTATGGTCTTGGAAACAACCCACACTCAATGTGCTCCTGCACCCAAACACACATTTTTGTTTGGGCAAACATTTTTAACTCTTCCAAAAAGAGCAAATTTCCTCCTCATTACACACACTGCCTGTGTCCACAATACTGTTGACGCTTACTGCCAAACTTCATCTTCATCTAACGCTTTCTTTAACATTCCGAGAGCAACTTTTCACAGTCCACTCTTGTAATGTACGTTCGACGGGACAGCATACAAAATACACAATCCTACCATTCAGATTATATCTAGTCCCACGTACATTTAACAAATGTGCAGATGCTGCACTTGCCCCACTGAGACAGAACAGCATTTGCATTTTGAATTACCTCGACTATTGGCTTGTTCTAGCTCAATCAGAGCAGGAAATGTGTGCACACAGATCTGCTCTTCTCTAGCATCTGGATAATTTAGAGTTCAAAATTTACCTCAAAAAGAACTTGTTTAGCCAATGCAACAGATCACGTTTTTAGCGTTTTACGCCTGATTACAAAAGGACTCAAGCCTGGCTGACACCAGAGTGTGCACATACGGTTAGACACGTGATTAATTAGTTCAAAGTGGGTTCACTAGTTCCACTAAAACAATTAAAAAAAAATTTTAGGTCTCAGGGCAGCAGCATCCCTCATACTGATCTGCTCAGTATGTAGGAGAAATGTGGTGACCACAGATACCTCCATGAAGGAATAGCGTGCATTGCGACGCGTGGTAGCCTTCGGTATGTAAAACACTCATCTGTCTCAGCTACATTTCAACCACCTTGAGATGATGCCGGGGATACTAGCACTTCAACATTTCCGGCCGAAAATCCAGAACCATCATGTTCTGGTTAGGATGGACAACATGTACAGCCAACCCTGGTTCCCCCGATCTGACACTGATGATAAAATTAACTCTGTGGCAGATGCTCTTGAGAAAAATCTCAGGCGAGAGGGACAATCTAGCATCCAGGGGCGTAGGAATAAGTTTAACATAGGGGGGACACATATCGGAAACCTAACAGATCCGTTAATGGCTTGAACAGAAATATGTCATAATGAAGTACAGTGCAAAACATTCACCAACATTCTTTATTCAGGCATTAAAATGGGTCAGGGGTGAAAAAATGGTGATAAGGATATTACCCCTCAAGGGGGGTCTGGGGGCATGCTCCCCCGCAAGAAAATTTGGAAAATTTCATATTTTAATCCATCAATCTGATGTATTTTGAGATGCATTTTTTTGCCATTAATCCCATATTGAAGTCTCCTGAGGCATATTGCCAACTGTCACTATAAAATACAGGACAAAAGGTTGGCTACAGCAACAATACGGGTATGGTTTTGTGTGAATATACAGTGTATTGATTTAAGCCATTTGTCAAAATGATAGCTAATCTCCTAATTTATAACTATTATGCCTACAACATATGGTAGGTTTATTAATAGTTTGTTAATTTACAGCTTTACTTTAGTTTTAACACAGTCCTTTAAACTAAACACTCCTGCACTAAGAGTTAAAAACGTTATCCCCTTCATATTAATGTACGTGTGACAAACTAAAACAAATCTTACATAGATTCTGAAAGCTGTAGTTTCCAGTCAAAATCATATACTTTAACAAATAAGTTAATTAAAACACACTTAAGTTACTGACTGTGAATCACACACGAGAATGTCCAAGCAAAGTTGGAAATGCTTTTGAGGCATATTAGATTGAGGCGAAACGGCTAAATAACCCACTTTAAAAAAGAAAATATGAAATCGTATTATATCATCCCCTTTAATGTACACTTGAGGGGGTCTGTGATTGAATGACAGGTGATCATTCTCATGTGTTGTGATCAGTATTGCTGCTGGTATCACTTTGTTCAGCGGTGCTGGAACCGACAAGCAGATGACATCAAAGTACTGCGAGAGCATTCCAATAGCAGTCTCCTCTGTATGTTTTCTTGAATCGCTCTTATAGGATTTTGATGTCATCTACCTCTCGGTTCTTGTGGCGCCACATGAACTTTAACAAACCTGTTTCAGTCACTGGTTAGATCAGCATATCAGTCAAAAAACGGGACGCGAGTGATTATGTACAGGACAAATCAGTTACACCCAAAATACTGCCCTGCATACAGTGCAAAGACATGTACCTGGCTCGGCTGGCTGTTTGATTTTTTTATCCCAGGAACTAAAAGGCTTGCCAATCTTCCCAATTTCGCTAAGCCATGTGAATCTCCATTTGTCTTTACACCTTTATTGACCTCCGATATGAGCCTTCCTGCATTAAAAGTATGTCCATGCTTAAAGTTTTACCTCATCTTAACACAGTCAGAAAACCCGGAGTGGATCCTGAGCGAAGTGATTACAGAATGCTTACAGTAACGTCAGAGAGAAGAACTTGATTTGGCTCCACTCCAGGCTTTGTATACAACTTGTCTTTATGAAAAGTGAATTTAAGAATTTTGCAATTTACGTTAATCCGTCGTGCGACGGAGAACTTTAATCTATGGTCTAACGTTAGACAAAAAAATAAAATTATTCTCCTGGACAAAATTATTATCAACTCACATACATTCCTTTCTTCTTCCCCATGAGTAAGAAATTACTTAAACTGAGCTGCTGTTGTCTTTTCATCTTAACCTCTGACGACCTGTCACCAGCTTCAGACCCCACTAGCCGTTGAGGGGGCGGGCTGGGCCGGTGGCAAGACACTGTGTTGCGCTTTCAAAATAAAAACATGCGAGTTAAAGATTTCAAAATCAAAAAAATTTCTCCTCCGCAGTATATTTTTTTTGGGGGGACAAATGCGACTGTCTCCAATATTGGAGGGGGCACGTCCCCTCCGTCCCCCCCGGTTCCTACACCCTTGCTAGCATCCCTAGCCAAAACTGTGGAAACTGCATGTATAGTATGGCCCCTTCGACAGCAGTCGCTGAGCAGTCTTTTGGGAAGACGACCTTGTCGTTAAATTTTGCAGTGGTGCTAGGAGGCTGAATCCTCTGCGACCATGCACAGTCCCATAAAGGGACCTGTCCACGGTCCTGAAAGATGGACCTGCATTCCCTCTTGTTTAAGACTGTCCTGCTCCTCGCATTGGCATCGGTTAAACAGGTTGGTGATCTGCATGGCTTTTCCACAAACCCTTCCTGTCTGGAGTTCGGCCCTAACAGCAAAGCAGTCCTGGGTCCACTGTCCTGGGTCAACTATCTAGGGTTCTAGTGATTTCTCTGTTTGCTCTACTCTCATGGGCAGTCATGACCTGCCCTGTCAGAGCCCTCAAATATAGACAAACTGTTCTGCCTCCTTTAGGTAGTCGGAAAAGCTGTTTGTGAGCTTCATGGATTGATCATTGGGTATAGTATCTCTAAACAGAGATTATTCAAGTGGTCCGTTGATGTCATTACATTGGTATACATAAGATCTCACTCTACATGAAGTATGGCTTGCTCTTGGGAATGGTCTACAGAGGTTTCTATTTCAGACATTTGTGCAGTGCCTGGATAGTCCTCACTATCCACATTTGTTAGATTTTACAACTTAGATGCTCCTGCCTTACAAACGCAGGTCCTCTCAGCTTAATTAGAGTGTGGCTACATTTATGGTGCACCAGCTTATCCATCTCCACTTTAGCTATATGTCTTGTGCTTTAACAACTCATTTGATTATTTAGGATCTATTCTCCCGCAAAGCATGATGGTATATGTTCCCCATAGTGTCAACTGTGAAGTGAAACACATCGAAAGGGAATGATAAGGTTACTCATGTAACCCTGGTTCCCTGAGATAACGGGAACAAGCAATTGCGTAGCTGGGCAGAGTTTTTTGCCTGCGTGCTTCAGTCAAAAAAGATACTGTGTGACTTATATAGGGTGTGGTCCCCGCCCATTTCCGCAGGCACAAATGCCATTGGTCTGTGAACTTCACAGATGTTTAGTTGCGGAGTAAACATGAGTTCATAAGTAACTTCATCAGCAGCCATATCACCCTGTAGCCCAAGACAGCTTGTCCATTTAAGATAAGCAGGGCTAAGCCTGGTCAGTACTTGGATGGGAGACCACCTGTGAAAACCAGGTTGCTGCTGGTAGAGGTGTTAGTGAGACCAGCAGGTGCTCACCCTGTGGTCTTTGTGGGTACTTACACCCCAGTATAGTGACATGACCCACTTTACTGTTAAAATTCCCAGGATGTCCTTTGAAACAAGTAGGGGTGTGCCCTGGCATCCTGGCCAAACTTACCTGTTGGCTATATCACTCTGTCTCCTCTCCACTAATAAGCTGGTGTGTTGTGGGTGTCCTGGTGCAATATGGCTGCTGTTGCATCATCCAGGTGGATGATGCACATTGGTGGTGGTTGAGGAGGATCCCCTTTAATTTTTAAAAATAGCTAGGTGTCTAGAAAGATGCTAAATCTAAAGACAAAATTGCAAAGTTGCCATCACTGCAATCAGAAGTGTCACATCAGGGTCTACATCAGAGATGGCAAACACCAATGGTTATTGTGTCACGCAACTGATAACAAGTCTGAATATGATAAATGAGGCTGAATAACAAAGTCTAAATATACATACGTTTTGGTGTTATTCCTAATATGAATCTAGTGTATTGCTAAAATGAATTGTAAATAAATCATTGTGTGGTACAATTTGACATGTGAACAATCTTATTTGCGGTTTAAGCTTTGTATACACACACAATGATCCAGGTTGTATAACAAAGATAAGATGTGTACAAATATGTAGGAGGAGGCCATGCTCTTGAACTGAAGGTTAAACAAGTTGTTGTGTGTTGGCAAATGCACAATTTATGAACACAAAGATTTTCATCGGAACTATAGCTTAATTTGAAATGCTTTCAAAATATCTATGCATCTCCCGCCTTGACTATCTTAAAGCCATGTTTACATTAGAGCATTTGCGTTTTAAAACGGCATTTTAAAATGAAAACGATCCTCGTTTATACTGGCATTTTAAAAAGAATCTTCATCCACACTATACACCACCATAAACGCATGAAACATGACCAATCATGTAACTGGGCATGCGCATAAAAGTGTAAAATAACTTATTACTCTAATAATAGCTTACCTGCACGTTTACGCAGCCTAGGGGTGTGCGATATTGACAAAAATTCATAGCTAGATCCTTTGCCGGCCACTACAACAGACACTATTTTTTAACCTATAAAAATGTGTTTGGGAAAGTCTTATACTGCTCTATCTACCCCCTACAACATATTAATATGATTAATAGGTTAATTTTTATTTTATAACTAAACAGAAATGTCTTTATGATTTAAAAAGAAAGCATTCAAGTGAACAGTACTAAACAGTAGCGAACTTGAAGCAAAAAATAAATTTTAGTAAATGCAAACTTCAATCAAACATAGTAAGAGGTGAAGTATTAATTTAGCCTACCAGAAATGCTTATTGCATTAATTTTTAAAAGTGTGCGAGGTCCGTGCACGTCCTCCGCTAGCAACACACAAATAGCTAAAAGCGCAACGCCTAAAAGAGCATTATATATTAATGACGATGAGTTTATTGTTTTTATTAATTTATATTCACAAAACTTATCAACAAAACATCGATTCAAATTAAGAGACAAATTATCTGAAACGAAATTAATTTTAAAGTAGCAAACAAAACTTACATTAAACTGGAAAATAATTTCTGACCCATTACAATTCTCCCTTCATATTAGCCTTTACAACGCCTATATGGCATTTAAAATTACAGTCTATCTTTCGTAAGCTAACTAAATTTAAACAAAACATAAACACTTATACTGTTCTAGCTCCCCCCTACAACATATTAATATGATTAATAGGTTAATTTTTATTTTATAACTAAACAGAAAGGTCTTTATGATTTAAAAAGAAAGCATTCAAGTGAACAGTACTGAACAGTAGCGAACTTGAAGCAAAAATAAATCAGCAAATTCAAACTTCAATCAAACATAGTAAGAGGTGAAGTATTGCTTTAGCCTTTACCAGAAATGCTTATTGAATTAATTTTTAAAAGTGTGCGAGGTCCGTGCACGTCCTCCGCTAGCAACACACAAATAGCTAAAAGCCAAGCGCCTAAACAAGCATTATATTAATGACGTTGAGTTTATTGTTTTTATTAATTTATATTCACAAAACTTATCAACAAAACATCGATTAAAATTAAGAGACAAATTATCTGAAACGAAATTCATTTTAAAGTAGCAAACAAAACTTACATTAAATGGAAAATAATGTCTGACCCATTACAATTCTCCCTTCATATTGGCCTTTGCAACGCCTATATGGCATTTAAAATTACAGTCTATCTTTCATAAGCTAACTACATTTAAACAAAACATAAACACATTAAACCCAACAATACTCAAACATTCATATAAAACAGACATTATCTATAAGGATACATGTTAAAACTATCCGATATAGCGTTTATAATAGCTGGTTGGTAGATGTTTACTATTTTTGGCAAAACCTCCGTAACAAACCAACATTTACATGAATAAAATAATTTTTACTTTGAAAATGATGCGCTGTCACGTTAACATCAGCTGTTCGTTTACATAAGACTCCGTCTATGTTCATTTACACTCAGAGCAACGTCTGAGTTCTCAAACTAAAACGGGGTCTTCAGCGTTTGCGAACGAATCCGCTTATGAGGGTCGAAAACGGTGATGTAGTGTAGATGAAAGGCGTAAACGTAGCAAAAGTAACGCGTTTTAAAGGATAAACGCATTAATGTAAACATAGCCTGAGGCCATGTTTACATTAGAGCATTTGCGTTTTAAAACGGCATTTTAAAATGAAAACGATCCTCGTTTATACTGGCATTTTAAAAAGAATCTTCATCCACACTATACACCACCATAAACGCATGAAACATGACCAATCACGTAACTGGGCATGCGCATAAAAGTGTAAAATAACTTATTACTCTAATAATAGCTTACCTTTGCGCGTTTACGCAGCCTAGGGGTGTGCGATATTGACAAAAAGTCATACATGGGTCCTTTGCTGGCAACTATAACAGACACTATTTTTGAACCTATAAAAATGTGTTTGGGAAAGTCTTATACTGTTCTATTTCCCCCCTACAACATATTAATATGAATAATAGGTTAATTTTGATTTTATAACTAAACAGAAAGGTCTTTATGATTTAAAAAGAAAGCATTCAAGTGAACAGTACTAAACAGTAGCAAACTTGAAGCAAAAATAAATTTCAGCAAATGCAAACTTCAATCAAGCATAGTAAGAGGTGAAGTATTGCTTTAGCCTACCAGAAATTAATTTTTAAAAGTGTGCGAGGTCCGTGCACGTCCTCCGCTAGCAACACACAAATAGCTAAAAGCCAAGCGCCTAAACGAGCATTATATTAATGACGTTGAGTTTATTGTTTTTATTAATTTATATTCACAAAACGTATCAACAAAACATCGATTAAAATTAAGAGACAAATTATCTGAAACGAAATTCATTTTAAAGTAGCAAACAAAACTTACATTAAACTGGAAAATAATGTCTGACCCATTACAATTCTCCCTTCATATTGGCCTTTACAACGCCTATATGGAGTTTAAAATTACAGTCTATCTTTCGTAAGCTAACTAAATTTAAACAAAACATAAACACTTATACTGTTCTAGCTCCCCCTACAACATATTAATATGATTAATAGGTTAATTTTGATTTTATAACTAAACAGAAAGGTCTTTATGATTTAAAAAGAAAGCATTCAAGTGAACAGTACTAAACAGTAGCGAACTTAAGCAAAAATTAAATTTCAGCAAATTCAAACTTCAATCAAACATAGTAAGAGGTGAAGTATTGCTTTAGCCTATACCAGAAATGCTTATTGCATTAATTTTTAAAAGTGTGCGAGGTCCGTGCACGTCCTCCGCTAGCAACACACAAATAGCTAAAAGCCAAGCGCCTAAACGAGCATTATATTAATGACGTTAAGTTTATTGTTTTTATTAATTTATATTCACAAAACTTATCAACAAAACATCGATTAAAATTAAGAGACAAATTATCTGAAACGAAATTCATTTTAAAGTAGCAAACAAAACTTACATTAAACTGGAAAATAATGTCTGACCCATTACAATTCTCCCTTCATATTGGCCTTTGCAACGCCTATATGGCGTTTAAAATTACAGTCTATCTTTCGTAAGCTAACTAAATTTAAACAAAACATAAACACATTAAACCAAACAACACTCAAACATTCATATAAAACAGACATTATCTATAAGGATACATGTTAAAACAATCCGATATAGCGTTTATAATAGCTGGTTGGTAGATGTTTAATATTTTTGGCAAAACCTCCGTTGCAAACCAACATTTACATGAATAAAATAATTTTTACTTTGAAAATGATGCGCTGTCACGTTAACATCAGTTGTTCGTTTACATAAGACTCCGTCTACGTTCATTTACACTCAGAGCAACGTCTGAGTTCTCAAACTAAAACAGGGTCTTCAGCGTTTGCGAACGAATCCGTTTATGAGGGTCGAAAACGGTGATGTAGTGTAGATGAAAGGCGTAAACGTAGCAAAAGTAACGCGTTTTAAAGCATAAACGCATTAATGTAAACATAGCCTGAGTCACGATAGATGTTAATATACTCACACCCACACCACCTTCACATTGTACATATGAAATATGTATAGAGAGCACTGTCTAGGTATGTGCTGAGATGCTGGAAATTCTTGAGAGCCAAAAGCTTTAGTCACTGCTGTTTTGATAAGGTTTTTTACATAGCTTTAGTGTAAACTCTGCTGTCTGGATACAGTTTTAAACAAAAGACACATCATCATTATTTGTACTTTTTTAAAATAATATTAAATGTTTTATTATCATTATTATTTCGATACTAACTACTTTTACCTACAGTAAAAATGTTAAATATGTTCCTGTAGTTAAACTGGCAGATCACTGCATTAGCAACACAAATGTCATTGGGTTCGATTTCCAGGAAATACCCATACACATAAAAAACAATTAGCTTGCATTGTAATACACTGCAAGTAGCTTTGGATAAAAGGATCTGTCAGATGCTTAAATCTTAATCTACCACACTTATAACAGAACATCAAGTTTTATTTTCTTGCTTTTCAAAAACCACATACCATTAAACCTTAACAGGCTAGTAACACACTAAGCATCTCTCTAGCAAAACACCCTGGCAATGCCATTGCAATCAACCAGAACACCACTAAGAGCCCCACAGTAAGCGGTTAGCAACTGTTTAATACACTCTTAAAAATGAGTGTTTAGTCTCACGAAATTTCGTTATATAGTCACGTATTTTTTTGATTCTTTTTTCGTGCTATTATCACGAAATTTCGTGTTTTTTCGTGATCGTATAACGAATTTCTGTTTTCGTGTGATTATCACGTATTGGTTACTCAACTGTTTTGTCCTATTTTCTTACCATTGTCGCTTCGGTTTAGGGTTAGATTTACATAAAATGACATCCCTAACCAAACCCAACTCTAACCCCAACGCCAGGCGACATATAAAAAAATAAATCAGAAAAAATAGTATAAACCAATATATAAAGTGACTTTCTAATGAAAGCACCAAATCTAACCCTAAACCGAAGCGACAATGGTTTAAAAATAGGAAAAAGCAGTTGAGTAACCAATACGTGATAATCACACGAAAACAGGAATTCGTTATACGATCACGAAAAAACACGAAATTTCGTGATAATAGCACGAAAAAAGAATCAAAAAAATACGTGACTATATCACGAAACTTTGTGAGACTGGGTAGTTTTAAAACAACACATGTGTGTCTAGTTAAGGTTAAAGTCGCAGTTCCATACTATATAATGGGTGAAAATTAGTATGCGAGGGGAATAGTATGTCCAAATTTATTGTATTCCTAAAACAGTAGGAGAAAAGTCCCCCTGGATGACCAACTACTTCCAGGTACTGTATATTTTTAAATGTGCATTCAATGCAGGTTTAGGGCAGTTGCAGCCTAGTGGTTAGAGATTCGGGCTTGTAACCCAAGAGTTGCCGGTTTGAGTCTCATGGCACGTGGGTTGTGACTGTGGTGCCCTAGAGCAAGGTGCCTTACCCTATTGCTCCCCGGGCACTGGGATAGCTGCCCACTGCTCTGGGGGGGTGTGTTCACTACTCACTAGGATGGGTTAAAGCAGAGGCCACATTTTAAGAATGTGTTGCATATTTGACAAGCTTGTCACTTGCGGCGTTATAACGGGGAAACAGTAATTTATTTGATTACTCATTACTGTTAAAGGTAACGCCGTTAGTAACGCCATTATTTGTAACACCGTTATTCCCATCACTGGTTATAATAACCCAGCAGTTGGGTTGAAACAATCCAGCATTGGGCAACTTTTAACCCATCAGTGCGTTTTGTACAATATGCTGGGTTAAAAATAACCCATACAGGTCACATGACAATGAAAACATGGCGGATGCAGTATGTATGAAATGTATTCACACTGCACCCACACATACAATATAGACATACTGTTTTAACGATAATTCAGTAATCATTTTCGGAGTGCCCCAAATCCTTACTGTATGGTAACAGCTGAAATAAATTATAATTGTATATGCTATTTTCATTAAAACCCCTAGATCTCACATTTGTTATATTCAATTTCTGCATCTGCATACTGTATGTCAATGTTTGTCAGCTCAGAAATGGCAACAAACTGCATGATTGATGGGTGATGTAAATTAGGGTGTGTCTGAATGTAAGCAACCTGTATTATTTTTTAAATGCATAACAATATACTTTTGATACGACAAAACATAAAGGCAAAGAAAATGACAAAAACAGGTTGCTAACAAAGGCAGGATAGCCTCAGGTGATCATTGTTGGGGCAGAGATGAACCAATCCAACAGGTTTATACGTCAGATAGGATTCTCCACAATGAACTTGATTGTAGGGTCAAAAGGGTACATTTGTCACGAAAGATGTTCACAGACAATAAACACATACACTGAAAGCCCCAATAAGTTGACTGAACTCATTTGATTGAGTAAACAATTAGGTCTCCCAAAAATGTATATATTTAAGTTCACTAAACTTGGTGGCCACCTAGACTGAACTTAAATTGTTAAGTACACGAGGAAACCCTGACAACAACAGTGAGCACACCTAAGATGGTATTACATTTTTTTGTTTATTTTTTTATATATTTTGGATGAATATACATTAATTAAACGAAGCATCTGATCATTACTGATGTTTACAGATTATCCAGTATAATAAAAATGACTAACTATTATAATGACTAAATGTGTTATCATTAAACCAGTGCTTTTATTGTTGAATTATGAACTTTAATGACCATATAAATATAATGATGGATTAGTCAGCTTTGATCTTGGAACAAGACTACCAAAACTTCTTTTTTGGCATTTAATTTAGCAGACCCTTTTAAACAAAATCAAACCTTTTAAAATAAATACCTCTGTTGGTTAGACTTCACTATTTATTGCCTTTATAGTCATTCTTTAAAGTGCACCTATGGTCCAATTTACGAATTTACATTTCCTTTGGCGTGTAAGTGTGTGTTAGTACATGTTAATGATATGAAAAAGGTACAACCCCCAAAGTAAACAATGACACAAGTTATCATTTACAACGTAAATCTCTTTTTTTGGACTACAACAAACACACGGATTGTTGGCAACAATTTACTTCCTGGGCCTGTTGACGTGGACACGACGGTCATTATGATAATTCCTCCCGCTTTGACACACAGCATGTACATTAACTCCTGTTAGCATTGCATTGTGAACAAATCTTTCAAACATGGTAAGGAGCATCACATTTCCACCTGTCGTCTGAGGTATTTTAGGCCAATCACAACGTACAGATTAGCTGGCCAATCAGGGACACAGAGCTTTTCAGATCGATGAGTTTTGAACAAAATCATAGCATTTGAGGAAGGCAGGATATCTGAAAAAAAAAACAATAAAACCATTACAGAAATTCCTAATGGTTTCCATTCAAATACCAATAGAAACCATTAGCTTTTACAATTAAAAACCACTACAAAATTCCTTTTGTAGTGTGTTTTTTGGACATATTCTATTAGGATTTAATTGCCCCACCAATAGAACCCAACACATACCAATAAATCCAATAGAATTTCTGTGATGGTGTCTTTTGTTTTTTTTAGCAGGGTAGAGCTACAAAAATGTATGCAAAAAAGTGGAAAATAATGCTTTTTTGAAGCATAAACCACGCAGACACATTGTATTATACCAAATACCTAAAATAATGTTGTTTTTAGCAATTAATTATAAATAGGCGCCTTTTAAAAATTGACGTTTATGGTGTTCAGTGTTACAGTGTGCATTCCATTGTAGACATTAACTTTGTTATTTAATGGCAAGATTATAAAAATGCAAAGACATCATACAGTAAATGTTGTTTTGAAAACTAACCAGCCTAAAAAGACATCATCACTTTCTTCGACTGCCTCAGTATATTGTTTGTTGCCCTGCAACTACCCATCTTTCTGACTAAAGCAGATGCTGTTGTTTCTTTAACTAATCTACGTATATATGTGGGCAATTCGCATTCTATTTATTCTCCTTTATACGTCTTCCCCTTATATTGTTCTTGACAGTCCTAACTGCTGCGTTTGATACTTTTGTTGCTGTTATTTCCAGCAGTCCATGTTAGGAAAAGCATGTTTTGATCCTGTAAAGAAAGTGACGTTACAGGAATGACATAAGGTCAGAGAACAGGAAGCGCTTTCATCTGAAGCGCCGCACCATTCGCGCCCCTTCCTCCATTGTTCAGTTTAAAGCACCAGCCTGCCCTTCGATTGTCTACAATAGTTCTTGTGCCTTTTATTGTGTTTCATCTAGCTTCATTTGTTATACTGCATTATCTGACATCACATGTAATACCTGAAGACCTATCATTATCCATCAACCGTTTGCTATTTGTGTCATCATTATGACACGGCAAGAGATAAGAAGGTCAAAGGGAAGACGTTTTTGAGGTAAGACTGCATCATGGAGAAACTTCCTTCCTGTTCTTGCAGACCTGCTCATTTGACCTTCCTCTGCTCACGTCACCTCTAGGTTGTGGGTCAAACTCACACCAAAGACCCCCCAGAGAGAAAGACTCTTCGTCTGAGAGACCAGAATAGAAAGTACCTCGGCCCAGAAGAACACCCCCCTTTTGCAAGACTACAGAACTTGCTGAGGGAAGGAAAACATCCTCTCCGGCCCAGCGCTATTGGCAGCTCTACGGCAGGTTAAAATCGGGCCACGGCAAAGGGGCCACTGAATGAACTTCCCTGTTTAATAAGACAGAGGTGGCTCTGGGGAGTTGTGTTTACCTCTCGCTCAATGGTGATAAAGACTGTGTGACCTTTATGTTTTGGAGTATCTCACTTGAATGAGTTTTACACAGAGCCACAACCTAGATCATTCAAATGCAAGGTGCCCATCAGCATGAATTTACAACATTTCTACTGAAAACGTTTCAACTCTGAGTGCTCAGCATGGAAAAAACTTATGCTGGTGTAAACACCTTGGTAACACACATAAATTCACCTGGTTAAATAGTAAACAGAAAAATAGACTAACCAAACATTGGGATTTTTATAAGGATTTTGGCTTGTACGCAAATCACCTCGAAGTGACCATACAGAGCATGCTAAAATGCTACATACAGCTCACAGCAAAGCCCTAGAAAGCTAAGCATTGATGTCGCAATTTGACATGTAGGCCTACAACATACATTTTCTTCCGTAAATATAAAATCTTCATTGAATTAAATTGTTACATTAAAGGTTCCATAAAATAAAAAACTGATTTACCTAGATGAATAATAAGAGCTCTGTAATGACGTATCGTAACAAACGCGTTTGTTTCCTAATTTTTATGTAAACCGTGTGAAATCAAAAGGCTGGCGGAAAACAGGCCAATCTCAACATAACACTGTGACATCACATTAAATTATACATTAAACTAATTACAAAGTTGTTAATATGGTAAAAACAAAGTTGTGACTGCTGAGTTACATGCTAAATACTGCTATATGCTAGTGTTTAGGCTAAAGTTCTACTATTGATTTAACAGTTACTTTTTGCAGGTCCATACTGGAAAAAGAACATTCACAAACCTTCTTTAACAATCTCCAAACAATTAGTTGTTCCTCAAAATCTGTATTTTCGTCTGATACAGACTCAAACATGATAATATTATTTATCACCCTTTCAAATAGTGCAAAAATAGACCATTTAATTCAAAGGCCAAATCCTATGGTTGTAAATGGATATCTAACAACACTTCTGGATAATTTGTGCACTAAATAAAGTAACATACCTTCTATGTAAATAACAAAGAACAATTTAACATATTATTTCAGTGCATTCTTTGTCACCTTTAAATGTCTCTTTTATCTAACCGTTATTTACATTGTGTAACCTAGGCAATCATTTAAAATCATATTTCTGAAAACCAACTAGTTTAGTTGTTGCCACAAAAAATATTTTAGGTTACCTGACAAGTCATATTTTTCAAAACAATCTATCGAAAATGGCAATGTCCCGTGATCATTATTTTATTTATCTTCAAATGACTGTACATTTTTGTACAATATTTATTCAATATTTTGTTAGAATTCCTGTGAGATCAGGTTGTATTTTTTACATGGTATACTTTTCATTCTTTATAACTCACAAAGCAATTTATTTAAACATATTTTGAAGTTGTGTTATATGGACAGACTTACAAGCTCAGCAGTCTTATGAAATAGAGAAGGAGCTAAGTTGGATTTACACTTTTAACCTTTACATGAATGCATATTGTAGATGCACTTTATCCAAAGCGACACATTTTGTCAGTTTGTTGTTAGGAAAATAAGTTGTAATTGTAAATAACTTACAACTAAGTGAAAAATGGCCACTTTCAAAAGAATGATGCTAATGCTGAATGATATCCTTGAAGGAACACAAAGAAACTGTTGGCTTTACAGGCTGGTTCCTCTGTGCGTGAGACGGCTGTTTGCCATAGCTTTGTTTATATTTCTTTAGTATGTCACTGAAAGTATGTATTGTTAAAGAGCTCTCATTTCTGCTCTCGCTATCAGCCCACTGAATCCTTTGGCAGGTGTTTCAAAGCCGGTACCATCTCACTTACAATCTCACTGTAAAAACAACGACTAGCCAAACATTTCCAGGATTTTTTTTACGTAGGGGCTTGGAATGTGAAAGCTCTTTTTACGTCATCATGACTCGGTCATATTCCCGTCGTCTGCCGTGACACAGTCTTAGATGTGATCTTCGAGTTGTTTTCAAAGCTGAATGCTTTGAGGCGAGAGGACGTCACACATGTGCCAATCAAGCACATATTTTCTGAGCTATCTGATCAGATGCATTATGTCCCGGAGAAGCAAAGTTCATTCAAAGCCCTGTCATCGGAGCGTTGCCGTGCATGCTTCATTTTTCAAATGGTCACAGATGTTTATATATAAGTGATTTGTGCCGTTTATCTGATAGCTGTAATCTGACGGCAGGTGGAATGATCGGTGAAATGGAGCGGAACAAGCTCTCACGCACCTCTACTACAGCAGCGGATACACGAGGAAACCCTGTTGACAATGAGTCATGAGCCTCACACCTGAGATTTTTGCCATTTATTCAGTGTGATTAATCAACAAACCTTAATGGATGAATGCAACTCAAAGACAATAATTTATTTTTGTGAATATAAACAAAGAGTACAAACAAAACAGATATTTGTACATTACTAAAGTTTACAGCTTATTTTCTGGGTAATAACAATGATTAACAACACAATTATTATTAAGCAGTGCTTTTAATGTATGAACATTTAAATTACAATTTAATTGTAATAAAAGAGCTTAGATTTTTGTATCAGACTACTTTGATCTTTTATGTTCAATTAACACACTGCTAAAAAGAAATGAAACATTATAATGATCATTTATGGAATGAACTTTATTTTCAGTGTTATGGTATCCGTTTCATTGTAGACATTTATAATGTTGTACACAGAGCTGGGTAGTAACGGATTACATGTCATCTGGATTACGTAATCAGATTCCAAAAATCAAGTACTTGTATTTGGATTACTACAAAACTTGGATTACTTGGAAAACTACATTTTAAATAATCGTATTTAGACTACTGTTACTTTTTTATGGATTACACAATTACATATTATTCAGACAATGGCAGTATGATGTTCACAAATGATTTTTTTTACATTTTTCATAATAAATTTACCTACTGCTTACATTAGACAAGATGCAAAATGGAGCAGCACTCAGCATTTGATCACTGGATGCAAAGGCGTTGATTTGGGTAGGGACGCCTACCAATATCTAGGGAACACTGAATAATTTCGACCAAACAATGAATCTATATGTATAGTATGTAAAATAAAGCAGATCTGTAGGAAATATTTTGGTTCAGTTTTTAACTTGCCATGCCAGAATTTTTACTAAGTTAAAAGTAACCAAAAATAATAAATAAAATAAAACTATTGTTAATTTGTTGTTTTTGGCCTGTAACCTTAATACATTAGATTATGAAAACAAAAATACTATTTTAACTATTGTTCAAGTAAAAAGCGATAAACCTTCGTAACAATGCAAGACAATTTTATTTATTTCCCCACCAATGTCAAAATCAAACTTACTGAATGTATACTTGCGGTTTAAAGAAACACTTCAGTTTTATTTGTGAGGTGAAATTTTAGACCTGTCAGTGTTGTTGCATTGAATTTTGTGAAATTCAGTATTGTTTTTTGCAATGTAGCTGTTTTTGTTTTTATTTACTCACATTAAGTAAATATGTTTTAAATTCATAAAGAGTGATTTTGTTTTATTCAGGGTGTTACTATCAGTTGACACTAATAGCAAAGTAAATCAGTGTTAATATTGTGAAGTATTAACTGTCCGTACAATGCACTTTAAAATGATTTGTAGGCTCTTGTTGGTGAAATAGAATGTAATATATTTTTCCCCTCTTCATATATTTGAAATCAAATAAGATGTCAAAAGTAATCTAAATGTAATCCAAAAGTAGTCAGATTACGTTACCAACGATGTGTAATCTAAGAGATAATATTACTGACTACAAATTTTGTCATGTAATTCGTAATCAGTAACGGATTACAATTCATAAGTAATCTACCCAGCTCTGGTTGTACATTCAAGGAAATGTGATCCTGCCTGTCTGTGAAATCCAAGATAAAGTCTCATAATCTAATGATGAGATTTGGGGCGTCAAAGTTTGATTTCCCTCATTGATTTCACATTCACAAGGTGCTATTGTCACAAAACGTTCCTTATGTTATGTTAAATAAGTTTATGTGGAAAACAGTAAATCACCAAAATAAATCAATAAAAAACACTTTAGCTGTGTAATAACAGACTGGGTTACAAATATATTTTTAAGCCTTGTGTGGGTCATAAAACTTACTTGGATTTATTCAAAATACCTTTGTGTACACAGTGAGCCCATCCTAACACACAACCTTAAATTATATGAATATTGTGCTTCTGTTGTCTCTAAAGCTGCCCTCCCTTATTAACACTGAAATAAGAGCTGTTGACGTGTACATTTTTACGGGCTGTTTAGGAACGCCCCTGGCATTCAATTCCCACCTGTGCTATAGTATTTCGGTTGATCTTTAAACTTCATGTATTACCTCAATC
This sequence comes from Paramisgurnus dabryanus, assembly GCF_030506205.2. Classification (NCBI taxonomy): domain Eukaryota; kingdom Metazoa; phylum Chordata; class Actinopteri; order Cypriniformes; family Cobitidae; genus Paramisgurnus; species Paramisgurnus dabryanus. Next base: position 46,518,999 of record NC_133342.1, read on the forward strand.
ATGGTTTACTATCCATGACGTTCCTTGTCATAATGAATTCATCAAAAAACAGATAAGACTTACTACAGTATAGCTACAACATCACTTATACAATCATTTTCATTCTTATTAAAATCTTAATCGGCCAAACAAAATTTTCAGTGTTGTTTTAATGTGAATAAAACACTGTAAAGTTTTGTAAATTAAGCACATGTAATAGTGTAAAATTTCCGTGTACACAATAGAATAAAACCAGACAGACACTGGCTTAGTAGTACAATAAGTATTTAAGTAATACATCAATAAACTTTGCAGAGCTGTATACAACCTCTTTAAACTTTATAAATAGCCTGTCCCTACACCTGATCTAATGTCAACACCCAGGTGAGAGTTTACATCTCAACATCAAATCCATTACCCGTGCGGTAGCATTCCTGGTAATGACGTCCATTTTGACGTCAAACCACTGGCTAACATAAAAGCCATAAATCATTTGAACTTATTAGATTGTTGATTGGGTGGGGGCCATCCGCAGCCACATACACAATCGCTGCCTATTTTTAGACTCATGTAATAGGTGAGTGACAAAAGACTGTAATGTGATACAATTCAGGTGGGAAACCCAAATACACATGAGATGAATCACAGCACTAGACAGAACCACTAGACACACAGAGAGGCTAACTTACACACCCTAAACGCACACTCAGTTAAACAAACAAAAATGGAATCAACACAGACATAAACATGTATGGAGACAGACACAAACATCACTCGAATAGATCAGCTTTGAAAAATCAATGCATTAAATTGAATTAAAGAGCCTACATATTTGGGATATTCTGTTTTTTTGTCACATGACACCAACAAAAAGGAAATACTTGTTTTTCTGTCCAGCATTTACAGAATAGTTTGGTAATCTACAAAAGCACATGAATGGATTGATTGATCTGTTGTCTACATGTAAACTACAGGCATGCAAGCTTTAAATTACAAAATATAAATGTCAACTAACAAAGTACTTGTATATGTTAACTACTAAAACTACTAAAGCATGTAAACACATTTTTTTTATCAATTTCATATTTCAGAGAAAAATTCACACATATCACTTTGAAAATTCTAAAAACTTAAAAGTATAGTTCACCTTAAAAATGAAAAATTTGTCATCATTTACTCATCCTCATGCTGTCTATTAATTTTGTTGCAAAAATATCGCTATATAAATGGCTATTAATCTGAATTACTGCATTTTTACTATATTAAAATCAGCCTTCATAAATAAAAAATCACATAAGCATATATTCAAACATATATGCTAACATTATCCCAAGAAACATGTTTAGACAATAGTTTGAATGAAAAGGCAACCGACTGTATTTAACAAAACTTTTTATTATATAGTATAAAAATAGATACGGTATTCATCACCCAACAAAACATTTTATTATATAACAGTGGGAAAGGATAGCCTTCTCAATTGATTGTATAAGATGTGGAAGAATGAAATGTCGATACTGAGTTGATCTCGCCACCGCACAGTCACATGGTTCATGGAACTTTCAATATTTCTAAACGAACAATCCAATATGAAGGTATTTTGATCCAAAATCAAGTCCATGCACAAACATCCCCTGTTGTGCTGACTAGATGACACAGACAGTGCAACTGCTAACGGCGTTTTTTCTGCTGCGCTTTCTAAGTAACTTAGTTCCCCTCATCTACTTGTATAAACAGAAACACACTAAATTCATATTTGATATATGTTACTCATTAAATGTTTCTATGAAGATTATATACAGTATATACATGAATTTCGAGAAAAAATCACTCAACTTTAAAAACCAGCACACAATGAAATACATAGCACCTAGCATTGTGACTTGAGGCATTTAGCAACTTACTATTACCCCCTAGCATTAATCGAAAAAGTATATAAAAGTAGATCAGTAATAAAATAAAAATCTAATAAAACATTAAACTCTTTAATCTACACTCACCTAAAGGATTAATCATTAATTTCTCATCAATGCAATTATCTAATCAACCAATCACATGGCAGTTGCTTCAATGCATTTAGGGGTGTGTTCCTGGTCAAGACAATCTCCTGAACTCCAAACTGAATGTCAGAATGAGAAAGAAAGGTGATTTAAGCAATTTTGAGCGTGGCATGGTTGTTGGTGCCAGACGGGCCGGTCTGAGTATTTCCCAATATGCTCAATTATTGGGATTTTCACGCACAACCATTTCTAGGGTTTACAAAGAATGATGTGAAAAGGGAAAAACATCCAGTATGCGGCAGTCCTGTGTGCGAAAATACCTTGTTGATGCTAGAGGTCAGAGGAGAATGGGCCGATTGATTCAACCTGCACTGTAAAAAATCCAATTAATGAAATGTTAAACCATTTTTTTTGTTTGAGCTAGTTGAGAAGACATATTATTTTAAGTCTAGATAAATCTGTGTTTAAAACATTAAATGAATGGTTATTTTCAAATCCAGTCAACATTCAGAATGGCTAGTGTTGACTGAACTAATTAAGACAAATCAGGTAAATATGTGGACTTATGATAGCTTTGTTTCCTGACAACAAAATGCTCCTAATATTACTGTTATTTGGTCACAAAATGTAATTGTAAGAGTTGTTCAGGCGTGAATGTATGTGCTTAAAGTTTAAATATGCGGTCGGTTAATAAAGATAGCATCTATTTAAAAATCAGCTTGGACACTTTCGGACGGAGATTAGCTCCATATGAGCTCCAGAAAATCACCGGCGCTTAAGCGCTCACACCCCGCCCAGCACAGCCTCGGCAAGCGCATCAGAAATCGACTGCTGGCTCTGAAATCTCTGTGGCGTTTAAAAGTGATTTAATTCATTTTAATTTCTCATACTTAACAATGAAAGGGTTATGTTTTAAATCATATTTCAGTATTGCACTTAATTAATATTGCTGTTGAGTGATGTTTCATATCTTTTACATTTGTTATAACCAGACTGCATGCGAATTTAAACTTCAGAGCTGAAGGAGCGGGTGGAGAAATAGTCCCAATATCATAACAATCTTAAATAAAACTTCTAAATATACCCGTGTGTGTACTTGTGTGCGCGCCCGCGTGCAAGCAACCCGCTCGCGCGCGTTTGTGTATGTACAGTATGTGCGTGAGTTTTTAATTTAAAATGTCTTAACTCGGAAGGATCTGGATCACAGGTCATTTCATCTGAGATCAATCCGCACCTAACAGCCGATTCACTTACTGATTCACACGACACAAGTCATCAGCTGCTTCCTCAAGTTCACGTCAGGTAAGTGTTTGTAAATAAATGTTAATTTTAGAATATATTAATCGGCAAAGACGCAAATACTCGACGTTTTTGTAAAGATATAAGTTATATAAAGGTGTGTTATGTGTCCGAGTTAAAGTGGAGCTATTTTAGTTAAGATTACCGGACAGGGTTTATTACTCCATCTTAATTATAATTGGGACTTTTTTACAAACAAACCTTATAAAATACAATACTGGCGTGCATTTTGAGACAAAACAATAGCACTCATATGTTAAGAGATGTCAGTATTTTAGTCAGTGATAAGCCTTGTCCGAGAAAACTGCCCAATAGTGTTTAATTTCATTACGTGTGATGTCTGAGGGAAATTTGGCAATTTTAGGGTGTAAAGTCTTTCACCGTCAAGCTTTATTATATTAAACATGTATTTATGTATGTGTGTGTGTATTTATATTCCTCTGTTTATCAAACCAGAGCGGTGATGATGTGAGAGGCAGACCAGAGGGATACATGGCGAGAAGAAGTTCTCCTAAATGGCCCTGCAGATGTTCTGACTGACTTTGGAGTGCTTTTGGACTGTTTTATGCCCTCTATTTAGAGAAGACTTAATTCTGTATGTTCAGAATGTATGATAAGTGAATAAAGCTTTTGTTTTTATGTGACTGAAGTTAATTATTTGTTAACAACACCAGCATAAATTATTTGATAAATAATTTTAAAAAGTTTATTAAAAATGCCCAAATAATAAATATTAATTGAAGTAACAAATAAAACATTGACTAAATACTTAGATTTAAATTGAGTCTTTGCTGTAAGTTTTTAAAGATTCAACTGATTAAAACATTTTAGTTGAATGAACTATAAAGCTAGTTGAGCAAACATACTTTTTTATATTTGAGTCAAGTTTGGGCCAACTAAAAAACATCAATCCAGGAAACACTTTGGAGTCAGAAATTGAGTGAACGTAAATTTCTGTGGAACTAGTTACTAAAAAATAATTCATTGAGCCAACAATTTATTTTTTACAGTGTGATAGAAGAGTAACTTTGACAGAAATAACCACTCGTTACAACCGAGGTATGCAGCAAAGCATTTGTGAAGCCACAACATGCACAACCTTGAGGCGGATGGGCTACAACAGCAGAAGACCCCACCGGGGATCACTCATCTCCACTACAAATAGGAAAAGAGGATACAATTTGCATAAGCTCACCAAAATTGGACAGTTGAAGACTGGAACATTTTGCCTGTTCTGATGAGTTTCGATTTCTGTTGAGACATTCAGATGGTAGAGTCAGAATTTGGCATAAACAGAATGAGAACATGGATCCATAATGCCTTGTTACCACTGTGCAGGCTGCTGGTGGTGGTGTAATTGATGTTTTCTTGGCACACTTTAGGCCCCTTAGTGCCAATTGGGTAACATTTAAATGCCACGGCCTACCTGAGAATTGTTTCTGACCATGTCCATCCCTTTATGACCACCATGTACCCATCCTCTGTGGAACAGAAGCTTTGTGCCCTGGATGTGCATCCCACAAATCTCCGTCAACTGCAAGATGCTATCCTATCAATATGGGCCAACATTTCTAAAGAATTGTTTCAGCACCTTGTTGAACAAGATACTTAAAGTGGAAAGTACGTATAAAGTAAAGATTTAGCAAACAGTCGACTAATACTCCTATGACTGGTAGTTGACAGGAAGTAACAATATTACTTTTAGTTAGTAAAATTTCTAAAGAATGCTTTCAGCACCTTGTTGAATCAATGCCACGTAGAATTAAGGCAGTTCTGAAGGTGAAAGGGGGTCCAACACAGTATTAGTATGGTGTTCCTAACAATTCTTTAGGTGAGTGTATATCACTACTTACACACGACTGTCATTGAAAAATAAGAATTTAACTTATTCTAGTTATTATTGACAATAATCATTACCTAAACTAGTAATTTCATTGACTCACCAGCAAGTGTATTTGGGTGACATTGAAATGAATAGGATTCATTGCTGTGTTTGAAATTATTGTAATAATAATAATAAAATAATACACCTTTCTTGAAAATATCTTCTAACAATTTTCAATCAGAGGTTTCAAAATAAAAATGTAGTTTCAGTGATAGATCAAAACTAAGTAAACAGATAGACAAACTTTGATGTTGGCTTGACAAGCCATAGTCTATAGTTTTGTTTGGAAGGTGAATGTTTGAGTATGTAATTTAAAAGTTGTAGTCAGAAACTGTTTATGGTATTTTTGGGATATTTTAAAAATCTTTATGAATGCAGACAGTAACTTTAAATTTTATAAATCATTTATGATGCCTATTTAATTGAATTCTACGACAGTATCTTTGTGTGATAACATAAATATGCGGAGACAAAGGAAGAAAAAATGAAAGAAGAATGTTTGAAAACACCCTTCCTTTGTAATCCTTAACTTGAATGTGCCCAGACAGTTCGTTCACATATATATGTAAACATCAAGGTATGTAACGTGTTTAACTAAATAGATAAGAACCAAACAGTGAAGAGATTTGTCATGAGGTACAGTATACAGTAATGTTCATACAAAGACTTTGCAAGTTTTTCCAGGCGAACCTGTCTACATTACATTTGCTACTCAAACTTGCTGCTCAACCAATGTTCATGAAGTTAGGGTTGTGCCATCTGCTTGTCTGACTAATTGAAGTACTCAGGAAACCAATTTGAAGAATGTCATTACTTGTTTGATAACTCACTACTGGTGCAAAATAACACCCTTTACGTGTAAATTACCCATACTCACACGCAAACTCTTGAAAAGGCCTAGCTACAGATTGAAAGCAGGGCCGTAAGCACGTGGTGTGGAAATAAATATTGTTAAACTGGGCTGTCAGCTTTGATTGCATCACAGTGAGCAGACTGCCATTGATCAAACCCCTGCCGGCGAGCAGGGGCTGTCCGCCGCCTTACCTACCTACCTCTCAGCAGACATCTGCTCGGACCACCTGGGAGTTGTGTTTATGAAAGCCTGGAGCAGACGCACAACTATCAACTCGTTTCTCCCCAAACCAGCCATTGAACGATGACTCAGATGCCATAATTCACTCCTGTTTTTCACTAATCTAAATTTGTTGTGACAGAGGGACCGTCTCTTAAAGCAACTGAGAAAGGGGGGCTCTGCGTGACAGTCTCTCTGACTGGAAATGTGATAATCAAAGACAAAGGAAAAAACAAGGCAGCGAGTGACTAGGTCAAGCAGGTTCAGACCTGCCACAGACAACACAAACAGCAGTGTAAAAGACATTCGGTAAAACTACAATACAATAGCGGCAAGGTTCCGCGTTCACCTTCGACGCAATATTCGTAAGTCTGATTGACGTTACAAAACATGCTCAGCATACCCTGTGAGTGACTCTTGTTTTCATAAACCAACTCACTCGAGCACACGCACACACGCCCTCGTAGAAGCACAATCCATTGAACCGCTTCTACGTATGTGGCCGTTTCGTGCAAAGCCCGTGTTTCCACGCGCTCACCTGAAGGGAGTTCCTGACGCTGTTTGCACGCAGACCTCTTTGTTGCTGTGGCTGCATTTTTTTCCTTGTACTTCTCCCTCCCCTCGGTTTTTGAAAATAACCCAAACAGGTTCTGTGTGTAGTAACTATGATATTATCTAAGCCACCTTCACCTGCAGGGGATCCCAGTTGAGTCTGCACGAAAGACACCTGGGGCCAAACAAGAGGTGCAGCATGGAGACAAGACCGGCCCTGCTAACACCTCTCAACTCCCAGCCTTGCTCTGTGAATACCTTCACTTACACGATTTATTCAGGAACGTGTTGTGGTCAGGTTCAAGACCTCTGTGATTGACTGTGATTGACAGCCCATCAAATACAGCGACACAGAACAGTCGTCTTTCAAGCTCTAAGTGTTGAGGTGGCATGTGAAGGGTGTAAATGTTTATGCTGATGACTTTGGTTTTTGCACTTTAAAATAGATCAGCTATGCCAAGAATGTTTGATCTAAGTACAAGCTTTTCCTTTAAATCGAATAATTGTGTGTACCACGAATTAGTTCATTTTTGGGGAAGTTATAGTCTATAAAAAAACATAATTTAAAACTCCTATGGTTTGAAAGGGAGATCAAATGTTTTTTTTTTTCATTTGTGTTACCAATAAATACAGTACATAACAAGTGAATTACAAAACATTTGTCCAATATTTACAAGCAATACCATAGCAAGTATTGGAGAATCTCCCTACTGTATCTCATGTTCTGAGACATTCCCACTGCCACAAGCCCTGTAGAAAAGTGAAATACAGAGATGAATCATGACATTCGAGACATCATTGAATGTCTTGTTTGGTGAAAATCGAGTCGTTGTTTTGCCTCTGAACTAAAAAAAGTAAAGTAGCCAAAAGGAAAAAGCGTCATTCACTGGGGTTTCCTGTTGATAAGAAGAAATTTGATAGTGCTTTCAATGTGTTACCATATTACTATTTCTATCTAGATAAAATATAATTTTTGGATTTAATTTTGTGGGACTACCTCCAAGCTATCAGTGACTGATGTGCTTGAAAGTACCAGAGATTTTCAGTGAGAGCTCGTTCACAGACCAGACAGAGAACAGGCATTCTGCTTTGCATTTGCTTCCCCTAACTGTGCATTTGAATATAATTGACATTGCATAAGCAGCCACGGTGTGGGTAACAGATAAGATTGCCGGGGGATCATTACATTCCGATTTTGCCATAATGGTTGACATTGTGATGCATCAGCATCCACACAACTGTATGCAAAGAAGCACGCACCTATCAACGTTCAACTATCCGATTCAACAGGTCAGTGGGTACGGCTGTCTACAGAACACAATGGCTCCCCAGAATAGAAAAAACCCAGAAAGAAGCAGTTACCGTACACAAAGTAACAGTCGCACATCACATCAGATAAAGCACTTTACTTTAGCAATTGCAGTTTGGTGTTATTCAAATCGTCCGGCCGAACAGCCATTTTCTCTCCTTCGTGTCTCAGCTGCAAGTGAACCTTTCAACCCTGTGAAAAATAAACGGAGATGCTGTAAATAACCTGAATGGCTTTGTGTGGAACAGGCTGCTGCCTGCAAAGGTTTCTATTTTGGTTGTGTTGTCTTCTCACCTCAGGGCTCTGGTAAACAATCTGTCAGAGCAGGTGGAAGCAAAAATGCGCCAGTACCATCAATTAAAATTGCGAGAAACGAAGTTCATGTACAGGTGAGGAGAGGCACTGTGTTCCCTCTTTTATTTCTGTGCCAGCTATAATTGGTGTCTTTGAAGGGCTCGCTTTGAAGAAGAGGGCTTGACTGTTGGGCTTGATTGAAAAAGTGATCTCTAGAGAAAACAGAAAGTGTTACTAAATGATGGCACAGAATGCATAGCATACTTAATGCCCTAGCAACTGCACTAACAGAGCGCCCTAGCAACTAGCAACATGCTAAAAACACACGCAACACCTTAGCATTGTGGGCCTAACCTTTATATGTGTAAACAGCACTTATATTTTCATCAGGCAATGCAAACTATAGTCTTACAGTAGATGCAACTGGGAGATGTTGTATTTTTCTAACTGGCTTGGCGCAAGGAAATTGACACAATTTAATGTGGGGTAGTGTGGTTACATTGTCATTTCAAGTGTGAATATAAGTTGGATTCTAAAGACATCATGCATCGAAGCATGGGTGATTGTTATTTAGTAGAGCTGTAATATTGTTTTGAAATTCAGACTAGATTACCATATGAGATCTAATTCTGGTATTGCAAACACAACCTGCCCCACACTCCCTGTAATTGATGCTGAGTCAGAGGTCTTCTAAACCACTGATAATAATTATACAGTGTGACTTCTTTGAGGATTAGAAAAGGTCAGTGATGAAACTTCCCTCACCACACCTGCCTGAGAGTTTCTAGTTTGCCTAGTAAGACCTTGATTAGCTGCATCAGGTGTGCTTGATTAGGGTTGGAGCAAAATTTTGCAGAGACACCAGCCATCCAAGGGTGCGTTTCCTGAACAATGGCGTAACTCGCTGCTGAACCACCATACTATGATGCATAGTTTGAGAAACAAACTACCTTGTCAAGACTGTTTCCCGAAAACATAGTAACTTTGCCGCACATTTTTTGTTTGAACCATGTTGGTTCAACAACATAGTTGACGATGTCACATGGGAGGTGGAGTACTAATTAATCTGTTCAAATTAATCAGATTCTGCGTTTTAATTCCGTTTACAAACTTAAAGACGTAAAATTTAATTTTAATATATTTAGAATGATGGATATAGAATATACTACAGGTTTTTTGCTTGTTTTGTCCAAAAGCATGATCAACGTAAGTCTACATTTTATAATAACAAGAGCTGTCATTCAAACCACACAAGTTTGCGATGCAGCTTGCAAATGTTCGTTTGAACTATGGTTTCGGGAAACACCAAATCGTTGAGCTTTTTCAGTAATGACGAAACTTACGACGTAGTTGGCTATCGATGCTTTTGGGAAACGCACCTAAGGAGCAGGACTGGACACCCCTGGATTAAGGCAACCACCCCATGCAAACATGCAACACACATGCAATGCATGCCTTGGCAATGTGGCAGCACATTTATCAGGAACAATTAAACCTTGTGGCTAGGGTTGGACATCGTTTAAAATTGATCAATTCCAATTCCAAATTCAATTCTGCTTTTGGATTCCGATTCCTAGCGACTCTTGGTTACGATTTCAAAGGAGTGAAACGCAACTTAATTCAAGCCTGAACACAAAAAGGAGGCTACATAAAAACTCTTTTAGGAGCTGCAAGACTTTTAAAGGGGCCATGGCATGAAAATTAGACTTTTTCCATGTTTAAGTGCTATAATTGGGTCCCCAGTCCCCTTCTAACAACCTAGAAAATTTGAAAAAGATCAACCCATTAACTTAGTTTTGGTAAACCATTCTCTACAAGCACATACAAAAATAGGTCGTTGAAATGTGTCCCTCTTTATGATGTCATAAGGAGCTCTTATTAGAATAATACTGCCCCCTTAATCTGCACTATCCAATCACAGCACTGCCATTTAGTGCAGAGAAAAAGAGAGAGAAAAAAAAAATTCACAGCACAATTGAGTTTCAATTGCAACAAACCACCATCATTGTGATCAGTGTTTGCACTTCATCAGCTCATTTGCATTTTAAAGTACACACCCAAAACGGCACATTTTTGCACACACCAACAAAGTGTCAATTTTCACATGTTATAATAAATTATCTATTTGGTATTTTGAGCTAAAACTTCACACATATGCTCTGGGGACACCAAAGATTTATTTGACATCTTAAAAAGTCTTGTGCCATGGCCCCTTTAAATAAAGATGGCTAGGCTAGCTCAAAATTATTTTTAAATTTGTTTTCCACGTAAAGTAACACCTACCTACATGATGGTGACACATCAACAGAAAATGCATGCATCCCTTTCACTATAAATGTTGTGAATGATGTTTCACACTCGTCAATTTTTTTGTGTGAGCCTACCTTTCGAAGCAAGGGAGAATGGGGTCTCATGTGTAGCATGTGCCTGGCTACTGCTGGCGGTGACTAATAAAGAGCACTCAGCAGAGTTGACACTTAGGATTTGCAACACATCAAACACAGTGAATTTGTTAAATTCGATACATGAACCAACTGCAGATGCTTTGCCATATTGCCGCTTGGAACACCCATCTTGCAATATAATAGTTTTTCACTATAATTACAATAAGCTTTGTCATTTTCTTATTTAGCAAAATGCAGCCACACTTTAGAGCACCTTTCACCATGGTCCATTGTGCCACCCAACTCTTAGTATTCGAGCAGAAGGTCCTATGCACTGTGCAGATGACATGAAAATTATGTCTGGAGTTGTTATTAAGTGGAATTGAAATTGTAATTTGACAACAAGGATCCGTTTATTTTCTTTTGGATCTGTTTCCAGAATTGAAATTCAAATTCAATTCCCAACCCTACTTGTGGCTAACATTAACCTAGAATGGAGTAATCACCCATAAGGGTTAAGATCTTTGCATACTGTAGTCCATAATTTCCTTATGCATTTTATCATATTGCACACTGTATCTGATATGCAAAACAATATTCTCGTTAGCACTGCGAGTTTAGCTAACTTAAGCAAGGCAGCCTTCTTCCACCCTGCCAGGGGCTGCTCTGCTCCCGCTGTCCACTGCTCTTGGTGTGTGTGTGCGTGTGTGTGCGCCCTACACCGAGATGAGTTAAATGCAGAGGTCACATTTCAAGTGTGGGCTGCCATACCTGACAATCACGTCATAGTTTTTGTTTCTGTCTTTATATTCCATCTCTTTGTATTCCTCACTTTGTTTGTTATACTTTGTGCTTGGAGACAATGTAAATCAACTTGTCATACGCTATTCTTAATTTTGGTGGCTCTGATGCCAAAATGCCTCTCGAAATACTTGCTGAAAATCCAGAACCAAATATTTTTAATAGTTTTGGAGGCAGTGTGTAAACGCGAATGATACAACATGAGATCATATGTACAAAGAACATGAGACTTTATTTTGATAGGTCACTGCAAACATTTTACTAGCTATTAATAACCTTGCAACAGATAACTGTAATTAGAATATTTTATAAATTGTTAGGGAAGGGGTTGAGTTTAGGAGGATAATTTGACATATAATTGCAAAGTAAAATGTCAAATGTGGCCTGTTGAAATAAACTTTTACCCCAATAAGATTTTATTGGCAGGTCATATTCAATTAAGTGTACTTGCACAATTGATATTTTTGCCTGTACTGGCTAGACAGGTGCTCAACAGATCAACTCCAAAGCGTATTGCATACCAGCTTGCAAATGTCAGTCAAGTAGTAAACTATTAGCAGCTTTGTTAAAAGCTATCATTAGACAATCAGCTGGACGAAAGTTGTTGGTTTAAAGCTCTCCTGTTTCAGTAAATCACACTCGTCTCTGCAGGCTTTTAACTTGTTACGGCTTGTTCCACATATCTCATAGATGTGCTTGAAATCTAATGTTGACAGAAATAAAACCTAGAATCCTCTGACCTCAGGGACTCTAAGTGTGCTTGTATAGTGACTTGGCTGTACATTCAAACGTCTTACGTTTCCTCTTTTTGAAATGTAAGAGTTGCATTCTAAAGGACACAATAAGCATCAGGGTACGAGTGGGATTAACTCTGTGTTCGCTGTCGATAATCTGTCAACAAACATGAAAAAAAGATCATGACCAGACATTCAACATCCGGACTAAACATGTTGACCTTTATTCATTAAGCTCCTAATTAATCATTGTAATATTTCAACACTTTAATGTCTGTAAAATGTTTCATTTTAGTATGGTAGAATTCAATAAAACATGTTTCATCTGAGTAAAAGACCCCATTGATCTTACATGTATCTAGGTTTTAAAATAATGTACTATAAGTGTATGAAAATTATATTAATTTTAGGAGAAACATCTGACTTTCACATCAACTTTTTCCCATTTGGAAAAGGATGCATTTTTTCATTGTTTCTGTCATACTGCATTTTCTCTTTTTATAAATCTATAAGTTTATATGCTACTCTATCATTGCTTTCCCTGTGGAAAACAGCAGGCGTGTGGATCTGATGTGAGAGTTTAGATAGTCTCGACTCGGCTGGGGGAGGGGACACAAGGATTGCACATCTCGTGCAAACCTCATGCGTGAGTAAGTTGTTTGGCTCTTTTTTCAAGTTTAGACAGAAGAAAAGGATAGCAGGAGGGAAAGGGAGGGGGGAGGTTAGTGTGGATACTGCCAGGGGAGTGGCACAGCACGCTCAGTCGATACTGTGGCAGGCTAGATTACAAACATGATTTGGGTCGCATAAAGGTAAGAAAAAAAGTGTAGATCTCACACGCTGAATGATGGCGATGTTGTATTGGTTCCAGCGATAACTGATTGGCCCTTTGCTCAGAATAGGGATCAATCATTCCCATTTGTCCTCTAGTCACATTTATTGGGTGGCATGGACAGGCAGAGAGCTTGGCGTGTGAATGGCTGGGGAATGGGGGAGATGTGGGCAAACTTTCTTTGACAGATATATCTCTGTTGTTTCTCTTGCAGTTAGCATGCTACATCATAATGTTAATTTACACTTTAAAAATGTTTTGTAAGATGAGCTAAAAAAATTACTTTTATATTTTAGTCAGTTTTCTCCAAAGCAACTTAGTGTGTGCAATTCTCTACCAAGTTAGTTACAGGAACACTGTACCATATTCTTTTTTCGTGTCATTTTGTTTAACTTAAAGCTGCAATCTGTAACTTTTTGGAACAAAATAGACAAAAATCAGTTATTGAGCAAGTACATAAACAATTAGTGTGCAAAACTATCTCCTTGCCTTACCACGATTCACAACGGGAAGCATAAAATAAATAATAATTTGAGCTGTCAGGTCAGAGTTTGCAGGATATGCCCAATGTTTTTCAATACACATAACTATAAGTATGTTAGCTACCAGAGATAGCGAAAGAGAAGAAAAAGTAATTTTGGCTTTAATTAACCAAATTGATCGACTATATAAAATTCTCAACAAAAGAACCAAATCAGGGGCCTCATTTATAAAATGCTGCATAAAAAACATCCTACATTTGATCTTACGATCATTTAAAAAAAAATGTGAACGTGTGATTCATAAACTGAACGTACGCACAGAAAACGCGCGTACCCCTTTCAAATCTATAAATCGCAAATTAACTTGAACTTGTGCGCGCAGCCGAGCAGTTCCAGATCTCCGCCTTTAAACGATGCCTAATTAATGTCATAGACTTATAAAAGAGAGCTTGTCAATGTTTAAACCCAATTTCAAACAACAAGAATGGCTTATATTTCCAAAAACCTGCAGCAATCAGACAAGCAAAAGTGCGTACGTCTGCTCAGACCCTGACCCATATTTTATAAATATGGACTTTGCTGTGGATTTTTGCATATACGCACCCTTTACGATCAAATCTGTGCCTACGCACGCTTTATAAATGAGGCCCCAGATGTGCGTTTCATTGTAAGTCCACCATAGTTTGTTGGAGAAACTAACTAGTTAATCACATGTTAAACACACGCTGTTTCTGCTTATCTCATGTTAATCTTGTGTACCTATACACAACAAGAGTAGTATTAAATCTGTCTTTAGTTTTATTAGATTTATACAAGACAGATCAGCTTTACCAATGCTTTCCGAATAAACCCGACCCCCTTGAGGCGTACCGCGGGCGAAGTGAGTTACGAGCAGGCAACACACACAAAACATTATCCCACTATCTCTGGATAAGTTATGATTCACAATTTGTTCATGTTATTTACATTATATACACTTACACCGATTGCAAAGAAAACTAAAACATTTGATACAGTTTTACTTCCCATCTGTGACTTATGAACCAGTGGGACCGCCCCATTTTAAAAAAATCAAACACACATCAAAAGCATTAAACAAACACACACGCACAACTTCGCTACTACCCCAGATAAACAAACTACATCCATTGTTTCCATAATGCTGGGTTCTTTTGGGAAGCTGTACAATCTTCAATTTCCCTGACACACAACAACACACTTTTTTGGTAACGTTGATTTCTTATTAGCTCTTGGTGATGTGCCCATGTGCTATTCTGGTTAACGTGCCCATATAAGGACTTCCATTGTACTTCCTGCACTGAAATTTCCCATACAACTGCTTTTTTGACACTTTGCCTATGTTAGGGGTTGTGTACACCAAAACTTTTACGCCCGCGGCCGGCGCATGTTTTCAATTGTTTCCAATGGAAGCCCTGCGTTTTTCAAATAAGCCAGCAGTTTGCGGGTTTTTTCCGCGCTGAAAACCGGCGCTCTGCGGTTTTTCCGCGCTCGGCTCTGAGCGTCGAGAGTTGAAAGAGATTCAACTTTGGGAGAAATGCTCCGCTCGTCAGTGTCAGTTCTCACACGGCCGCCCAATCACAGTGGAGGAGGGGCGGGACATTACCACAGCAACCAACCGGCTCGCAGCTAAAGTATCACAGCTACCAAAGTGCTCAGCTGAAGAAAGCTGGCACTCAGCTGAAAAACAGCTGGCATTCGGCGTCCTCAAGGCGTTTTCAGATGCGTTTAAAAGTTTTGGTGTGTCCAGCCCCTTAAGCTTGAGGAATCCAACTTTTAAAAAGTATTAATAAGTCATAAATAATGTCACATATAGGCTACAGTAGGTTGAAGTTATAGCATCGCTAATTAATCTGTTGGATATCAAACTATTGTTAGATTTCTGCTGTAAAAACATCTGATAACTACTATTTCTCCTATTTTAGTTCTCCACTGTTTTGCTTTATTTACAGTTTCATTCAATTGCAAGTTTTTTCTTATGTCACTCTTCACCGGTGTAATCACATATGCACTTTTCAAAAGCAGTATTTTATTTCCCTTAAAAGATGTTGAGTGGAATTTACATAAATGTTTTGGAATGATGGTTATTTAATGCTCTGCATGTTGCTTGCTTATTTAGCGCAAGAGTGTGATCTATGTATAGTATGTGTACATGTCATACTAACATGAAACAATGATCCTAACTACAGCTTATAGTTCCAACCACACAAGATTGGAATGCAGTTTGCGAATGTTTATTGGAACGATGGTTTCTGAAAACATCTGATTCATTGAATGATGTTAACAATGGAACTTAATTAGGAATCGCACCTTAATTTATATCAGTCAGAAATAAGGAACTAGCTATTTTTTAAGTTCTACAATCTACAAGTAATACAGCAATATTAAAATAAATTGTTAAACATTCTGTCATTGCCAATAGTAGCACTTGTTTTTCTGTGTTGTTGTGCACAAGGTTTTTCTCACTTAAAGATATCAGTTTAAATCTTTCTGTCTTAAAAAATCTTTTAGACTGCAACCTTATAAAATAAAGCACAAGTGGCGTCATTCTAGAAATTTTGACTTGTGGTTAATGTAAAGATGATGGTAACCAAAGGTGGGCTTATTGGTTCTTCATAATCTGTTTTGTAGTGGACTCACTATGATTGTCAGCGCTTGTTTGAACTGCTAAAATTCCCGGGTTAAAAGTCATGCTAGCATGTTGCTCCTCAAAGGAGCACTGTGGATCTTTGGATGTGAGAGCAAACTCTACAGACCCAATGCACTAGTTGACAATTTGTGTTGTTAGTAAACATGTTGCACAATGTTTTGTAGATGTATATATAAGAGCTTTCTCAGATATTTTAAAGCAATTGATCAAATAAGCTTGCGCAACTTTCACACGCAAAGTAAAACAAAAATGAAAGAGGTACTGTAGAGCAGTGTTTCCCAACCACTGTGCCGTGGCACACTAGTGTGCCGTGACAGCTTGTTTGGTGTGCCGTGGAAAAATAAAAAATCACAACTGCGTGTGTCAATGTCATCAATTCCAGCCAGGATATCATCTTTGTGTTCATCAAAACAAGTGTAATTGAATTGAATGTGAGTACTACATTTAATATAGTAAAATATTCCAGTTTAACAAGTCATTTAACCTCTTCAACCCTGAGGACCCTGTCCCGGGTCCAAAATTTCGTATTTTGACTTAATATAAAAGATTCTTTTAATCTTTAATGCTCCGTCATGGACCCCAGTAACACATATGAGATACTGTTTGAAAGCTTAGAGTCTCTACTTTCTGCAGATATGCATCACTTTGACATATCTTTTACTGTAAGAAAGTTATTTACACTTAATTTACACTATCACCCACCCAATATTTTTTGATATCATATAATATTCACATATTTCATATTTTTCAAAAATGACAAACATGGGCAAGTCTTATATCAAATGAAAGCTCTCACTCTCAGGAATAAGGCTACAGCATTATTTTTGTTCTAATATCAACACATATCCAACAATCATCGAATGAATAATAAGGTAAAAAATGGTCTTTTGTAAACATATGTGAAACTTGAGTGTGAACTGCCTCAGATAGCACATATAGCCACAAATGATACACCATCTTTTATCTTAGGTCCTACTCTAAACAATGAGTCCATTCACAGCATTTTCTTTGGTTGTTTGCATAATTAATCCCTAGCTTTTTATTATATGTGCAAAACAAAAAATTAATATTTTTATGAAAAATGTATTTCCGCACCCTTCAGTAAAATAAGAATATCTTTTGAATGCGACATGCTAAAGAGTTCATTCTTTTTTTGGGTGTTTACTGTCTGCTGCTGCTAACAACCAGAACTGTCTGCAGTCTGCTAGAGCACCCAGAACCAGAGTTATACACTATCAAAGACAGTATTTACAACATAAAAAATAAAATTTGGTGTTTCATCATATGAAAAACAACATAAATAACAATATTTGTCACAAACAGCAGCTTTTTATGTAACTTCAAAGGGTTTTCTTTAAAATGATATAAAGAAATTGCATTTATTCCACTGTATGTGGTTATGGTAGCACTTCAAATGTTTTTTGGCAGAAATTGTACACCATAAGCGTATTATTCCTCCCATCAGTTGGAGTAAAATAACTTTTGCATATATTATGATAGAGAAAAAATTCCTTTTTCCTCTGTAAGCTGACAATTGCTGGAATCAAACAAAACTGTCTGCAGGGACCTGAGATACCCAGGACCAGAGTTATATACTTTCAAATAAAAACTTTAGAAAAAAAACATAAAAAGCGCCTATTTATTTTTGTGTTTATTAGAGGCCTGACATCACATACAACCATGTTTAGCACTTTTAACAGTGTTTTATGTAATTTCAAAGGGTTTCCTGTAAAATGATACCAAACTTTTGTATGTAAACCTCTGCATGTGGGTATGGGAAGCTTTTGAAATTGGGTAGGCCAAATCCAGGCGAAAATCCCCAAAATAGCTTCAGGGTGTAAGAAGCATTGCAATAGAGGTTTGTCAGTTCTGTTAATGCTTATTATAATAATCGTGTGCCGTATGAATTTTTTTACTTAATAACTGTGCCGTGGCAGAAAAAAGGTTGGGAAACACTGCTAGAGAACAGCCATTCAAACACATTTGACCACATTAGATTACTTACTCCAAAAATAATCCGGTTGGTTGCGTTTTCTACTACCTCTGAATCTTGTCAATAGTGAACAAGCTCCACTTTCCTGTATTTAACGTCGTCCACTTGTATTCCGATCAAACAAAGTGCATCCTAATAACAGGTGTAAACAGGGCCTTTGAACAGAGGCATTACATTTTATTCAAAACTGCAGATCTCTATTCAGCAGTGGCTGATATTCTCAAAGCAATCCATTAAGTCTTAAAATGTTTTCTTTTATCAATTTGTAAGAAAATAATTTAGTATAGTATAGTATAGTATAGTATGAATCACTTTTCCTTACATTAAATAAAGTAATATTAAAGGATAAAAGTGTCTTTTTTTGGAACAAATATATTGGGTGTACATTGCTACACAACCATAATTTGTTAATGGGTAACTGTAGGACAAAAACAATCAGGGGTAAATTATAATACAAATAAATAAAACCATTTCAAACAAGAAGGGCAGAGCTCAGACAGCTAATGTCAAAACACATGTTTTTTTCTATTTTCTACAGAGTTTGAAGAGTTAAGCACATTAACAATAGTCATAGTCATTTTGAGATTTCATACTTACACCACAGTTTCACTGTCGGTAGGAAGCTATGGTTTATACCTTCTTAATTCTCAGTGTTGCCTCACCAATAATCCACTGGGACAAACACCTGTGGAAATATAGGCCAGCTACTTTGGAGGTCTTCAATTTCAGACTCTCAATAAATCCAAGAAAAGAGTTGGACTGCATTTCTGTTTCTGTGACTGTACGGAATGAATCACTTCTGACTTGGAAATAGTTTAAACTCTTCTGTTTGTGATTTGCTAACAAGCATTATGAAAGACACTGTGTCTGTGGTAAAGAGATGGCAACAGTGGTTGATCTACTAGGTTTAGAATTTAAGGCTATTTCTTCAATGACCTCACAACTTTGATTTATTTAAACAGTATTGAAGTATTGAAACATTTGCTTATTAAATGACACAAATCACTCCATGGTTCAATGAATGTTGTATTTTAAATGTATAACTAATATAAAATAGTCAATCACTTTTTACTTGTCAATTACTTGTTAGTGCTAGATGATTTGAACAAGAACAAGACATACTGGATGAATAGGAGACAATGTGTTTGACTTGTCATAAATTTCCCAATTCCATACACACTGCTGAAGAGAAAGAATGAACTGCCTCACTCATGACTGTTTATCCTTGGGCCTGTTAGCTGTGCGCTCCAGATTACTGGAAACAATTTCTTTCTGGGAAGCCGCACATAAACACAGAAGGGGAAAATTAGAGGGTGCACATGTCTATAACTCCACTGGTCCGTCATAATTTTCAGTTGAACCTGCCCTGCATACTGCAGCTCTGCAGACCACAGAATGTGCCATATTTATTTGGCTTGGGTAGTGTGGAGTAAGCAGGTCCAGGCCAGTGTTTGGTGAAGGGATACCCATTCCACCATTCCTTGAGGAAGAAATTTAACTCAGCTGCTGCCATTTCACATTATGATTTTTGAAATTAACCACCTTCCATAAACAGAAATAAGAGCATGAAGTCCAAGTGTTGGGCACATTGCATATAAAATAGAGCTGTGGGGGAAACCAGTTGGGGTGAATGTATACGTCATTGTTGGTTTTGCCTAAAGTGTCAAACAGTATTATATTAATAAAAGAAAATTGTGTTCACATGACATTATTGGTAGACAACAAGCTATGTGTGTGAAGATGCTGCTGGACATTTGTGTGCAGCCCTTGAAGCAATTAAGAATATATATTCAGACACTAGACTCTTTAAATATTTAACCGAATGAGTCAAAAGATTTAATACATCTCTGCATTACAATAATTAGATTTGTCTGATTGAATTACCTCTGACTGTTTGTGCTACAAAAGAGCTTTTGTTAAATTATGTTTACAGCTATAACTGAATCCTTGGACAATTTATAATTATTGCTCTTTAAAAATCTTAACAGCAGATTAAATAGATGGCTTTAAGTGGAATATCATTATTATATTTGTTTGATCTGTCACGCTGTTGAAGAAATGTTTTCACACTTACGCCTATGCAAATAAATATTGACCTTACAATAATTTATGAAAAACAGCAAATAACTTCATGTGAGATTACTACTATCTAAATATTTGAGCTATGACCTGGACTGCCCAGGCAGCTGTTAGGAGCTCAACTCTTCTGCTGTAACACCTGCAGGGAACACAAACTCATTACTTTAAACCTGTAAAAGACCATAAATGTGAGTGAAAAATTGTGACCTTTAAAAACGACAACAGGCATATCTTAAAAATGGTGCCATCAGCCCAGAATGAGGAGTACAGTATTGTATGTCATGTTTCAAGTATCCAGAAGATCCAGTGACTAAATAACCTGTTAATTATAATCGTAATCACATTTAAGACATTTATATTAAGGGATTTCTCATGACTTCTGATTCTGTGTACTTGTAGGCATCAGTAGTGCCCTGCAAAGTTTTAGTAGTTTAGCATCATGAATTGTTTATTAATCATGTTTCAATTCTTAAAAGACATTCTGCTTGCTAATGTAAAATAAATTGTTTATTAACATTTACTGCATACAGATTTGCAATGCATAGAGTATAGGTATAAGTATTTTGTAATTCATCGTTCGTTATGTTATACACATAACAAATTTTTACCAATATGATTACCAATAAACCTTCACAGTCTAAAAAATAGATAAATATTGTTCATATAGTGGCAAGATGCTAAAACACAAAAACAGCTAGATAATAAAGGCACATAACTGTTTTTGAAAGGTCCTTGTTCATTTTGTTTTAAAATATCTGATTATCAAACGTTTCAGTATCTAATAACTTCCAATTGTTTCTAGTTATGCATTCTTCTGTTTATTAATAAACATCTATACAAGAAACAATCTACCATTGTCACATATGAAGCATGTTTTATAGGAAATCTGGCTGATTACCTTCATCTAGAAGTCAATTCTCCTAAACACTTATTTTGCTGCCTTAAATGTTTTTGTTTAATCAACTTGGATTTATATTTCATTTAACTTAGTATTATTTATTTTGAAAAGCCATGAGTTTCTACAACTTATAAAATGAAGTTGACTTAATTCAACAACAACTCATATGTAGGCAAGATTAATAACTATAAATAAGATAAAATGAATGACTTGTAAATCCGAGTTAATTAAAAGAAAATTAAGACAGCAAAATATTTTTTTAAAGTGTAGCGTTATACAGTAGCCTACACAGCACACAAAAGCATCCATGTCTGATAAACGCACGCCACCTGGTTTCCTGCAGGTGAAACATGCCAGGGAATGCGTGGACAAAGGTAAGCAACGATAGAGGTGAGCCCACCTGATAGTGGACGGAAAACCAACTAGGTAATTCATAATTTCAACTTTAACTGATAATTATCCATACACGTCCACACACGCGTTATTTCATAATAAAGTGTGTGCGACCCTTGGCCGTTTCGCAAAGATTGATTTCTAGTCCTAAAGACGGCTTTGACAAGCCCCGCCCCCTGTAGGCATACCCGGAGGTGAGCGGCTATATTAGACAGCTGAGCGCTCGTTCGGGATGTTTTGTGCACCTCTTATGCCGCAGCAGGTACAAATCCTGTCATCGTAACACTCTGGATTGTTCTTGACATCGCTGCGTGGACATTGTAGCTCTGAATTAACGCATGTGTTAAGAAACAAGAATATTTCGTGGAAACAGGCTTTGGACAGAGTTGACACCACAACATCGAGACTCAGAATGAAACTGGAAGTTTTTTGCGGGGGTCACTACGACTCCAAGCCCGTGGAGCTGTGCAGCGACGCCGAAGGCAGTATCCCGTCGCCGCTATCGGCAGAGGAGGAGCTGGGCTCCGATGGAGACTGTGTGGCGCACAGTCCGGCACCTGTTCTCCCGGGTGCTGAAATCAAAGGCAAGCCTTACACCCGGAGACCCAAGCCTCCGTATTCCTACATCGCTCTGATCGCCATGGCCATCCGTGACTCGAACTCGGGTCGTCTTACTCTGGCCGAAATTAATGACTACCTCATGAAAAAGTTCCCATTCTTTCGAGGCAGCTATACAGGTTGGAGAAACTCGGTACGCCACAATCTGTCTCTCAACGACTGCTTTCTAAAGGTGTTGCGAGACCCCTCCAGGCCGTGGGGCAAGGATAACTACTGGATGTTGAACCCGCACAGTGAGTACACCTTTGCGGACGGAGTGTTTCGTCGAAGGAGAAAGCGCATTAACAAAAAGGCAGGCAAGGAGCCAGAGGGGCCGAGCCAGATGGCTTCAGTGGACACCAAAGACTCTATAATTACGCCTCCATCCAGCGCAAAGTTTACGAGTTCCTTCGCCATTGACAGCATCCTCAGCCGACCTTTTAGAAAAGAGGAACGCCCCGTTCACCAAACTGACACCTGGCAGGTGGGAGTGGACATGCTCCCTTATGTCATGCGTGGCTCTCCTGTCGCTGTCCCCCATACACAGTTGCTTCGATCTTACGAGGACCCCGCAATAAGCTGCCGTCACCAAAGGGACTTCTTCCCTTTCCAGCTGACCTCCCAGGGCCCATCAGTCCCTCACACGACTACATTAGTACCTGGGACTTCTTCAGCGGCTTATCACCGGTTCAAGATTGACTATTTGTTGTCATAATAATGGTGTGAGGGTCTGGGTGGGAGACGTTGGCACTTTCTGTGTACTCGTGACTTAATGCAAATACATTTCACCAGACTGTATGTCGTCACAGATCACCTCAGGGGTTTGGGATACCAAAAAGCAGTGGGACATGAAAAGCATTGAGCACAGGGTTGTGAACAGTAAACTATTTAATTTTCTATTGTTTATTGTCCTACTGAACTCTCTATATTTATAATGTTTTGTCTTTTTTATTTGTGATTGTTTTAAACTTGCTGAACCAATTGCCTCAAATCATTCTAAAAAAAAAGCAAAAGTGAAACCTGTATTCATTTCAGATTTACCAGCAAGTAAAATTAACTATTCAAGAGACAAGCTCAATCTGAATTGTTATTGAGGAGGTGAGACTGTTGCATCAAACCCGTAAACTGGAATTAGAATGTAGACTTTATTTTCCTGACAGAATGCATGCGCATTTTATACTGAAAAATAAAATATGTTTTCCAATTAAACACGAACAGACATTAATTCTTGCCAGTCAGTTAATTAATCGCCTCTGTTTTTCTAAAGTTATTGTGAAGATCATCTGCCTTTATGTGTTTTTACTAAGCAATATCTGCCGACGTTTCCTCAAATTATTTGATCCATTTATTATTTATAACAGGATAAAAAATGTGCACGTCCATCATGCTTGCAATAGCCAAAAAGAATATAAACAACCACCTGCAGACTGTTACAAGCTCCTTTATTACCTTCCTTAAAATCCCAGTAGGAGGTAGTGTCTAATAGTTTTACTTTGCCGCGAGCTGTCCACGGTCCTGAAGATAAGGTGGCACAACTCGAGTTTCACAGGCGAGTGTACTGTGATCTCCCCAGTGTTGGTAATAATTTCAGTTTCGATTTTTTTATCACTTCAATATTTCGGTGCATTTAATAAAATCATGTGTCAAGTGAAAAGATAGTAATGTTCATGCAGAAATGTTCTACTAATGTCAAGACCTCACTGGTAGATAATGTTCCCATTAAATGAACAAATTAAGGTGCTGCCATAGATTCTTACATTTTTAGGTAAGTTGTTTGACGTATAGTATTTTATTTTTTTCCTTTTTTAAGGTGTCTGTGTTCGCTTAATGACAGGTAGCAAATTTCATTACTAAATCTAAGATTAACATAAGTTAACATAACATTTAAAAACAACAAAAAAATGTGATGGCAAGGACAAAATAATTCCTATCGAACTGACAAAGCATCCTTTTCTTGCATTTAAAGGATTATGAATAGAACTGACTATACTGCAACCTACAGGTAGCAATGTCCAATATTGTCTATACACATCACTATAATGCAGGCAATGGTAGTCTATGAGGTCTGACGTAAACCATTTCTAATTTATATACAAACATTCATATTATATACAAACATTCATATACATACCTGCCCGTACATACATATACATGGGTCTATATACATACAATATTTCCCCTCTCCTCGAATTTGTCACCATCAAAACACAAAAATATACCGTTGATTTAGAATTTAGGTTTATATTGACCAATTAAAGATTTTGTTTACATCTACCTTGTAAGTATATTTTTTTGCTATATAAAAAGGCTTCACAGGTCAATCAATAACCATTGCCATTTTAACAAAATTTAAAGGGTAATTTATGGAATTTGTTTTGTTTAAAATCCAATATTTCTTTGTAAAAGGCATAAAGTTGATTATAATGATTTCTAAGTTAAGGATTCATTAGTTTGAATATACACTGAATCAAACACTATATTAACATATTAGTTAATAATGATTCAATACACTTTTTTAATAAACGTCATGTTTCGGTAGTGACAGCTCATTTTCGGTAGTGACTGTAATGTTTTGTTAGTGACTGACCACAATATTTAGTTTGTCCAGCTGAATCAAACTGTCAATGTATTGAACTATGTTGCACATATATCAGATGCACACCTGACAGACAGTAAATATCTTATAAGAACATTTAGACTTCTAGAGCTACTCTTTGAGACTCCAGGAGAGTGCAAGTGAGAACAGGTATGCACATAGATTTTTCTAGATTTTTCTACCAAAAATATCTTACAATGTATTTTCACAAAATGTCCATTATAATAGACAACAGGGCTGTTTTACAAAACACTTGACAATGTAAAAAAATATTGTCTAAAATTACAAAAATCAAGGCCTACAACCAGGGAACACATTTAACATCCATTCCACTCTTTCATGTTTATTCCTAATTATGTTTCTTCATAACGTTTTATTCCAAACTGATTTCTACAAAGAGTTCTGCTCCCATAAAGGGGACCTAGTAACATTGCTATAACATTTACCATAACATTTACAGAACGCCTCCTGTGTAAACAAAAAGCAGGAACAGTCAAGGGTGTGGTGAGGGCGCCTGTCATTACAACCAGAGGTTATCGTTATAGATGCAATTCATCTTTAGAGATTTTTCCACCAATAGGCATACCAATTATTCGGACTGATATCTACTTGCATTAAACTAAATTCTGAAGTTTAAATTTTCTGAACGTTATTCATTCATATAATGGTTCTTAACATTTTGAGCTAAAATTCATTGCATTTTCATGTTCTGTTTTAATTGAGGGTTAAAACAGAGGTTTTAAATGCAGATCAACATTACAACGAAAATGTTTACAAACTGAAATAAAGCGGAGATCAGGAATATTCTCAATATCATGACTTATCTCTATAAACATATCTTGAGTGTGATAGTGTCCGCGTGCGCAGGTACGCGCCTGTGTTTGTCTGTTTATTGGACACTTGAGTAATATTGCATTATTTTAACTTGCATACTTACATACTAAAAACTAATTTGAATAACTGTACTAATGTGTTTATTTTTCCAAAATAAAGGAAGTGTTGCCTTTTGGTACAAAACTAGAACTTTCGGTCTGTGACAGCACTTGGGTAGCAAATTGTTTCAAGATATAAAAATAAAATATACTCCACTTTAAAAAATTAAAAATATATTTTTTAACAACATCAATGGAAAAAAATAAGAGTTAAAGAGCTAGGGTTCCGAACAGGCACCTTCAATGTAAAATCATAGCAAGTACCCAATAAATTATGCTTTTATATTTAAATATTACTGTGTGTTTTATAGAAGGAGATTTTAATATTTGCAGAAGTAATTAAAATCAACTTCACCAGTTTTCTAAATAAGCTTAATTTTTTTAATAATAAGTTATTTAAACAATTTCTGAAGTTGGATTAGTGAGAGGGAGAAACATTCATTATTCGTACGCCTCAACAATCTTTGTTTTCTCATCGTAGAGTTTCCCCGAGAGCGGACACAGATATATTTAGCAATTCAATGTGTATATTTTCTGTCCTGAACTACAAACATCCGTCCCCCGAGCTGTCTATTGCTACGCGGAGAGTTAGACCCTTAAAAACGGAGATTACGCAGCTCCTATTATGCCAAACAATATTCAAAACTAGATTATACGGCTGTTTTGTCACCTTTAGCCACAAAAATCCCACAACACTATTTCCCCACAACAAAAGATTGTAGACCTTCAAAGTCTTTCACTCTTTTTACTAAGGTTTTTTTCTGCGCCATGCGTGCATCCTGAACGCAGCAGGAATAATGGGTTTGATGTTCTCAGGAATTTTAGGGCGATTATTTTCTTTACCTTTATTGTTTTGACGAGGGCTGATTTTATCATCGCATCCCTTTTGTCGTCTTTGATAAAAAAAAATGAGGCTGCTTGTTTCTACCTATGAGAGATTGTTGTATAAATTACCATAGTTTTTGTACTTATATAATCATATAGTATGCCTGATGTTTAATTATCCGAATAAGTTTTTAACAGTAATACAGCGTGTCGACTAGTTTATAAAAAAATAATTATATTTTGCTCATTACGAATTATTTCAATAATTGTCGTCACAAATGTAGAAATTTAACAAATTGTATAAATATATAGACTTGCTTATGCATAAGAAAGAAACATATTTAAAGTATCATTTTGACATAATAATAATAATAATAATAATAATAATAATAATAAAGACTCCACTTTATTTTGGATGTGTTATTGTTTTTATTTTATGGTAATCATGAATGTTACTTTGCACTGTAGATTTTTCCGTATGACCAATTAAGCTCACTTTCCACAATTAATTAGATCTTCTCCCAGGGGGCATGACAGGGGTCCGGGACGGTAAACTGACACTGCGCTGTGTGTGGTATCCAAGCAGCGCTGCTGAGGCTGATGGAAAAAGCCTGCTTCCACTCATGTCAGAATCATTTATCCAGAACAGCTCTTAAAAAGAACTTGTATACACTTGGAAAGGGGTTTTTAGCCCACCCCCATCATGCTAACCTGAAAAGATGCTCAACCAGGCCATTGCCTGTTTGCTCCTATTCTTCTCTTTTAGCATTTGGACATAAAACGGCTGTTTTCAAACACACGTGCAATAGAGCCATTACATCGTGCCATTCACTAAAAGTGCTTTTCTATCGACACCTCCTACCTCCTAGCTCAGTGCCAACTCACCAAAAATACGCAATTAATTATTGGCGTGGAGGTCTGACAGCGTTCACCCCGGTGTTTGGCGTGTGGCGTTGTTGACTGAAATGTCGGACGGGGCTTGATAAATGGCGTTATTGCGTGTATTTAGGTTGTCAGAGGGGAGGTGGGGAGCCTCTCTGCTTGGACTCTGCACAGCCTCCCGCCAGCCCGATAGCTGGAGGCATGCCAGACATGGAAAGGGGTGGGTCTCCACAGTTTGAGGAGATTTCTTGAAGGAATTTAGTGGGGATCTAGGGGGCAGAAAGAGATTTACGAATTGATAGGTGGTCGCGTTTTGTTTGGCCGCACGTCTTTGCGCCAGAAGACTCTGGAGCATTGAGTTTCCTTCTCTTAAAGGATTAGTCTTCACGATGGCCACCAAGAGACTAAGGAGGGGTCGCTATCCTGGCGACATACAGCTGGTAGTTTCAACCAGGAGCGCGTCCTGCAAGCAGAGCAGGATTCTGGCGCACTGACCTACATCCGCCCGCATTGAAGAGACGCTGATTTAGTTTAAAGAGAGTTCTGTCGGAGTTTCTATAGTTTCTTCTCTATTTAAATCTGTGTTATATACCGATCCTGTCTTTTCACGTCTGTCAGGTTTTTTTTGTTTAAGACGTAACAATGACGACTGAGAATTCTCAGCAGCAGCTGGACCCGCCGCCACCTCTCAGATCCAGCCCTGCATCCAGTGGCATGCACTCGGTGGTTCAGAGCGCACAGACAGTGCTGGAGAGCACAAATGCCACAGGCACCAAAAGCAAAAAGTCGAATTCAGGCATGAGACGCCCTGAAAAACCACCTTACTCTTATATAGCTCTCATAGTAATGGCGATCCAGAGCTCTCCGACCAAGAGATTAACACTGAGTGAAATTTATCAGTTTCTTCAGGCTCGTTTCCCGTTTTTTAGAGGCTCCTATCAGGGCTGGAAAAATTCTGTAAGACATAATTTGTCTCTAAACGAGTGTTTCATTAAACTTCCTAAGGGCCTCGGGCGGCCGGGCAAAGGCCATTATTGGACAATTGATCCCGGGAGCGAGTTTATGTTTGAGGAGGGCTCCTTTCGACGCCGACCACGGGGTTTCCGAAGGAAATGTCAGGCTCTTAAACCTATGTACCGTATGATGAATGGAATCGGCTTCGGAGCTTCTATGCTGCCCCAAAATTTTGACTTCCAATCCCCCTCGGCGTCCCTGGCCTGTCACGCTAACGGTTACAATCTGGACATGATGACCAACGCTGTGCCTGGCGTACATGCGGGCTACGACGGCCTTAGTGCAAGTCACCATGTCTCACACATGTCTTCTAGCCCGGGCTCTACATACATGACGGCATGCCAGGTCACCCCAAACGGTGAATACGGCCCAGACAGCAGCAATAGTCCGCTTCATTCACCACCGACGATGGCCGGCTCTTTGGAGTGCCATTCGCCGTATGGAGCCGCCTCGGCGCACTGGGCTTCATCTGGTGTGTCTCCTTATATAAAACAGCAGCCATTGTCCTCCAGCAGCCCGAGCTCCTCTGGATTACACTCGAGTATGACTCCCTATTCTCTGGAGCAGAGCTATTTGCATCATAACGGCAGAGACTCGGCTGACATCTCAGGTAAAAATTGCTCATTGTGACTGACCATAATGTCTCGATGTAATTTTTCCAGGTAAATAAGTGAATGAATGATTAAAAAATATATTCGGAATTAAGGTAATATTAAACAAGCAAACAAGTCGCTTTCAGTAAGAATCGGTTTGAATGCAGGACAATTTAATTGCACAAATCGAACCTAAATCAGCAAATTTCAGACGACTCATTGAACTATATATGCTCGTCTACGGTGCTAGATTAAGGGATTACGTAGGTAATTTATATATGAGAATTTACAATGATTTTACATTTCATTGTATAGGATTATTGTGTATTTACATTATGTGTGTGTGTGTGTGTGTGTGTGTGTGTGTGTGTGTGTGTGTGTGTGTGTGTGTGTGTGTGTGTGTGTGTGTGTGTGTGTGTGTGTGTGTGTGTGTATATATGTATAAATACAATATACACACACAAACAATATACTACATCATATTTTGTTTAAGAAAACAGCAGATTCTTGACGCAGAATAAGTTTGTGTGTGGTGTGGGATTTTCCTAAATTTTTAAAAGTTAAGAAAACAACACAGTCTCTGCTAAGATTTGTAATAAAAACTGTTTAAAAAGCTGGTAAAAAAGAAACCATTGCATAAAACCATACGAAAAAATGCGCTGTATTAAGTGCACGGGAAGGAATGGCGTATCATATGGAATTTTGCGTAAGTATTTATATGCACTTCATGGGAATGGGTTGAGGTAGGGATTTGTTTTACAAGAGGTGCGCACAGGCTTCGAAAAATGTGTTGTTTAGATATTTGTGCTAAATTTGGGTCTTTATCTGCCACACAAACATAGAACGTTTAACCATACCATTCATATAAAGTAATATAAGTCATTTTGTAAATAATAATAATATACTGTTACAAACAAAACAAAGATGAGAGGAAGTTTGGTAATAATTAAACCGCAATAATTTGAAAGTCGAGCAAATTTAAAATGTTATTGTGTCTTAATAACCTCAAACAATAAAAATGACAGTTCATGACAAGTATTCGTCTGAAGAGTAACATAAATTGTTGGATAAATTCTATATAGATTTTGTTTAGCGTGCGGGTATAACGAATAAAGTCTTGCGACTTTTAACTTAATCGCCTTTCAAATTTGTAAATTGATAAAAAGTAAATAATAATATTAATATAATAAACATGATGATTTCACTCAATGCAAATAAATATAAAATAATAGTTTTTTCGATACAGATTTTTTTCCAGATATTAATAATTATATAACTTTTTTTGCAGTAGGAATGTCTCGATACCAAACCCACACCTCTCCGGTCTGTGACAGAAAAGACTTTGTGTTGAATTTCAACGGCATTACGTCATTTCATCCAACCACCAGTGGATCATACTATCATCATCAACTACATCATCACCAAGGAGTCTGTCAAGATGTGAAGCCATGCGTTATGTAAACTATGGCAAGAAGATAATAAATAAAGCATGAGCTCGCGATTAACAGATTGAGTGCTTGAGGCACAGTAATCTATGAAGAAACTAAAAAAAACAAAAACGCAATGAATGCGTTTATCAATCAGTGTGACAGGAAAAATATGAAGGAGCAAAGGAATTTATCGACACTTAGGACTGTATATGGAGAAATAACGTTTTTTTCATTGAGGTTTAGGCATATTCATTATTGTGAAACAAACCTCAAAACGTCTGCAAATGTGGAAACAATGCTTAACCAAACTGTTTTTATCATAGTTCATAATCAACAGCTTTCTGTTTTAATTACATTTCTTGTGTGAATAAGAAACATTTTTACAATAACTGAGCTTAATAAAGGCCCGGTTAACACCGATATTTTCGTTTCATTAACAGCACAATTGAGAACGTAAAACTCTACAAATCATAGGTATGGTCAAGTCCCACTCCCAGTTATCTTTGTCTGAATCTTGTGTGCTTCTATTTGACAGCTCTTAAAAGATTATACCTCCGATTTTTAGAGGGGTAAATATCAGTTTTGAAATCACATATAAAAAGGGAACAGACTTAAGAATATCGTATTAAAATAATACTGCACTTTTGTTGGCTTAACAAGTTGACAAAATACATGTAGAGTAATAAAACTATGTATTCTCAGAAAACAGTGTATTTATTTGTTTTGTGATCAACAGTTTATAGATTTTTCCCCATGGCAATACGATTAAGACTCTCTTAAGGCACTTAACCAGTTTAACAAACTCTAAATGAAGCTTACGAAATGAAATGTACTAACTATATTTTAAGCAATACAAAAATTGTCCAAAACGTTACATGCAGCTCTTTTTTAACGTGAGTAGGTTCGTCTTTGAAATATTTTGACCGGCAATTGAAAGAATTTATTGTTTTTAGTTTCTTCTTTTCTTTTCTATTTTGCCTTATTTTTATCATGTAAATGGTTTGTTATAAGGTACGGTCCTTATGTAAAAATAAAATAAACAATGGTAAATCAAAAAGACACAAAGATAATAAGCAGACAGTTTTATGATAAATTCTTTTAATATGATTAACTCTTTTCAACTTTTAATATCATAATTACCTAAATCATGACATTTAACTTAATTTCAAATTAAGTTTTTTAGTTTTATACATAAATATAAGTGACGCTGTTTGTTGACTTACGTTTATGACACAATAAATTACACAAAAAATTTCAGCCGACTCATTTGAACTATGTAGATTAGGCTGGTTAATAGATAAGGTAATTTATATTTATTAACTATATAACTATATTGGAATTTGCATTTATAGAAAATAATTTGTGTGTGTGTGTGTATTATTTACACACACATTTACATATTTACATTTTTATCACTGTATCACATTTCGTTTAAGAAAATAGAAAATCATGATATTTTAACTTAAGCATTCGTCTGGTTTTATATATAAATATAGGTGACGTTGTGACTTGTTTATGACAATATGAAATACACAAATCATATTATGAATAAGAATAACCCATGAGAATAATCAAATAAATAGAAACAAATCGAATGTCATGCGCTTAATATTAACTCCTTAACCCAGAATTATTCTACTGCACTGAAAAAAATACGCTGGATTTACTTAAAAATATAGTGCATCATTTTGGCATTCATTTTTAAGCAAGTATTACATGGAATTTTAGGAAATTTATCCAACTGCTTAAAATTTCAAGTAAAACTTACTTAAAAAAGTTAAAAGGAAAAAGTATGCATTATATTTTTTAGTTAATCCAGGGTATTTTTTTACAGTGTGTTTTGAAGCTAGTGATGACTTAATTTAATCACGGTACAATGCCGCCATCTAGGGTTGTACCCAATGTTCCCCCTATATCTGTTTAGCTATATATATAGGCTTAAAGCTTTTAAAGACGGTTTTATTTTAATTCAGGTTCTAAATTTAATATTAGCTTTAATTCTGTTGCTCCTTTAGCCTTCTTTAAACTTTAAATCTCAGTTAGAGATTAACTTTAATTTAAAACAAAAACTAATGTGGAGCAAAATGATCTCAGACAGACATCGGTCTCATATGGTATTTGTTATAAATTAAAATATGGATAAAGTAAGTTAGTTGGTTGATCAGACTTATATTAACAATCAAGGAGCGGTTTAAAATAACAAAGTTACATTTTACGTGCATGAGCTGTTTATTTCCTTTTAATAAAATTTTTAGTTACACGGGAGAATTCATTGTGGCAGGACAAAATTTAATCGCAGGTGAACGTTTTAATCTATGAATTGTTAATCGGTTTTTAAAAGAACGTGTTTAACCCGTTAAAATTTTTTTCTGATTAACAAACTCTAAGGGGTGGTTTCCCGGACAGAGATTAGTTTAAGACAGGACTAGGCCCATAGTTTAATTAGGAAATATAACTAGTTTTAACAAACATGCCTTACTAAAAACATACGTGGTGCATAGCGTTCATTTTGAGGAAAAACAAAGGGTACTGATGTATTTTAAGATGTGTTAGTGCAATTTGTTTTCATGTTATACAGCTCTTACATTTATTTATAGAAATTATTTATATGAAATATAATCTCTGTCCGGCAAACCGCCCTTATATGTTAATCCTTGTGTGTGGAATAGGTCTTACGTGCTTTATTGTACATCCATACATATAAAATATTATTGGTGTTAAACAATTAATAAAACATTATTTGTAGTGTTAATGAACGTAAACAGTGCAGTATATGTCCATAGGAAATTCGAAACATGAGCTGCTTAGATTAAATAAGCCAATGACAGTTAGTGAATCCAAATAAAAAAATTATAAATAAAAAATTATAAATAAACGTTAAATGCACATTAACGAGTTTCGGTTAAATTCGTACGACGTGAATCGTAAAAATGTAGGCCTACGAATATTTAAAAAAAAAAAACAATAATGAAGCCTCACCGATAAGCCCGAAAGCAGAACGTATACTGTTTATAAGTTTCCCATTTTTTTCTGTTTTTTAATGGTTTGGGGTTAGGGGGAACGTTAAGGACGTATTACACGTTAACACTGCGTGCTGTATGCAAATCATGAGAATTGGCTGAACGTATAAAGAAAATTTTGAATTCACTCGAATTAGTCACCACTTAATATACTTCTAAATAGCCGAAAAATCGCGACGTGAATGACTGCTAACTTTAGATAACATTAGTTAACATAGAAAGAGACATAGATAACAGTAAGGAACATACAAAAACAGTATTTAACTTGTGTTTATTAGGCTATTTATAGACTTCATTGTCTATAAATGAAAATGCTGAATGAAAATGTATTTATTAAAAAAAGAAATCAGAATTACAGAAAACAGGAAAACAAAAAACAAAAAAAAATAATACAAGTAAATATATAGAATAGAATATATGGCATGCCAAAACATTATAAACCTTTTCTGTTAATATAATAGATAACAGGTGTCGCATTGAATTCCTTTCCAGCTTAAATAAGAGCATTTCAAGAATTTTCTCTTTAGTGGAATTCCCAATAATCCCATGAACAGGAATTTAACATCCATAGAGAATTTGCTGTAATACCATGAAATATACATTAACATTACATTCTGATAAAAGTAAAGTAGTAAAAGTCTTTATGAATGTAATTAGATCATTATAATATAAATAATAATAATTACAAAACAATAAGCTATTCAGTCTTCAATTAGGCTTATTTAATAACTTACCACTCATTTAAATTGAGCATTGGAAGTGGTTATGCACCAAAAAGGCTGATTTGCTTACTTCTGATTTTAAGGACAGTCAGGAAAGGGGAAAAACCCCTGTGTAACTTTACAGCGATGTTATATCAAAGATTTCATTCAGGTAATGTTTATGTATTTGTCATTGTTATCTTTGCATAAAACACAAAACACATCTGAGCAACTTGCCCATCTAAAACCGAGCCTTTTTGTATGAATACAAATCTGATGTGACATCCACTGCCAAGAGAAGTGAAATGTTGCCACCTTGTGGTCCCAAAATAAAAAGCTCTTTTCTGTAGTCAGGCCAGGATGCCAAAAATCAGCGTTAGCTAGTGTCAGAAAAGGTCATCAGAGAAGTTTAACTTTAATTTTTTAATAATTGTTTAACTACTAAATAAACTAACACAGCTATTTAGAAATAATATGCATAACTGTTTTACTTTCTGATTAAATTTAAATGATCTATAATGCTCAGTTAGATATTGCGGAAAGCACAGCAATTACTGTATAGTATATGTCTTTGAAAGAGTTGTCTTAACTTTCTATTCCTGATCAAAGATACGCAAAAGCTCACAGTTGCTGTTCCACGTGGATTTGTCAAAAACAGTTTAATAGAAAGTTCAGAGATATTGTACATTAATTGACCAACAGAAAAGGGAGACCCAGACTTTAAAAAAAAAACTTACCTGGGAATTGTATTCAGAATAAAAAAACCTACAAATCTCCCAGGTGTGTCTTATTTTGTTATCTCTTCAGTAGTGATGGGCAGGGCAGAGCGAGGCTTCATGAAACACTGAAACAGATGAAGCAAATTTGCCGTATTTCTCGAAACATCAATCCAAAACCGCCTCCACAGTGACACCTAGCAGGCCCGGTACTAGGCTTGCTGGACTGGGGGGGCAGTCAGGATTTTTGGGTGGGCAGCCATTTCTCGACTAAAATGATTCATACACTAAAATTATGGATGTTTCAATCCAATATTACTTTGCATGTCTTATAATAAAAGGCAATTTATATGTCATTTTGCACGTTCACATTTTAAAAGTAGATGCAATTAGATTAATGATTTATAATGTTATAATGATTACACTAGTTTGACACATTTAGTCACAGTTAATGAAATCAGGCAAGCAGGTGATATAAATATAAAGCTGTACATATAGCTATATTTTATTAATGTTTACACTGCATTTAATCTATTATTTCACTTATAGATAAATTAAAGCCATTCTTATACCTACCCTACCCAACATATGCCTTTATTCTAAATAAACACTTGTTAGGAACTTTATTTCCACTTCTCAAACATTTTCTTCATGTAAAATAATGTATTTTCAATGTGATAAGCTGTATTTTCATTAATTCCTGACCCTATCATTGCTGCTGCATCAACCTCAAATATCACAACAAAGCACAATGCTTTAAATAATATATTGTTGCATCATGTAAGCAATTTGACATGCATGACAAATTCGTCAAAGGTTATCCTGTTTGCCTATAACAGCACCAGACAAAAGCACAAGCCCTAAAATACTGTAAGTGTGATTTGCGACGACACCAAAGATAAATCACACTGCTTTGTTTATAACACAGCAAATTAGATATTATAATACAACGCAACATTATAAAATACAACGTTTTACCTTACGATGACCTTGCGGAGTGAAAGCTCCTCCTGAACTTAAAAGTCTGTAGATTTTTGCGTGTGAAGTTTTTCTCAAACGCGAGCTGAATGAGCTGATGAATGACAATGACAAAACCGCTAAAATTTGATTTTAAAACTGCACTGCACGCGATGCTCAGCTGTTACAATACTGTATATATTTACTGTATAACCATCTTATATCATTTATATCTACTATATAGTATGCCACAACCAAACTGCATATTCTAATTTTAATAAACAGAACTACGTCTAAAACAAACACATTAAATGGTGCTGGAGACTTGCCATTGGCTGTTGTATTTGCATGAATAAATAATGAGGTGAGTCTAAGAAAGGATAAGGGGCTATTTTGGGCATGTTTTACTATAAAAAAAGTTTTAATTTAATATGTGTTGGGTTATTACGTTTATGTAATACTAAATTGCATTGTTTTTGATATATATTTTAAAGATGCGTTTTTTTTTTAGTTACCGTCATAGAGAATAGTAGTGCTTTTCCTGTGACTTAAATACTGCTGAAAAGGCCTCCACGGTTTGAATAAGCTAATCAGACGTTAGTGGGCGGGAGCTGTGAACGCTAGCGCTTGCCTAAAGAAGCCGTGTTTTGTGTAAAGAGACTCCGTTATTTTAAGGTTGGCTGGACATTTTTGGGGGGGCACAAGGAAAATCTGGGGGGGCAATGCCCCCCCCCCAGCCCCCCTGTAGACCCGGCCCTGACACCTAGTGGTCACCTGCACGTGAAACAGCCTTAGCAATGATGATTCAGAAACACGCCGACAATTGTAGCCATTGCCCAAATCCATCACTATGCTCACCACCACAATTGTAGAAATGTAACCTTTGCTCCTTCCTCATATTTACCACATTCATGATTACCACACATCTCGCACATCGTTGTTTGCCTCTGCAAACTGCATTAGCATGCCCATACTTCTGGCTTTAAAAACATGTTAGAGGAGGAGGAACATATTGTCTAAAAGGGTAGCTTATGCAGCCTCTTTCTGGCATTTTCCCCTGGTCAAACTGCAGCATAACCGAAACACTGTCAGTTCTTTCTTTATTTTAACATATTGAAGCCTTTTCACTTCAATAACTTTCCCTCCTTCAATGCAAGATTCAAGATTTTTATTTGTCACATACACAGTTATATGCAAATACAACCTGTAGTAAAATGTAAGTCTGGTACTGTATGCTCTTTAAGACTGTGCAACAAAAAAAATGAAAAAATATACAATATATACAACTAAGTTAGGGGAAAAAAATGTGTATGTGATGTTTTTCCTTTTTTTTGCGTCCGCTTCAAGTAGCCTGCCAGTAGAAGACAATGGATAGGAGCATTCACAAAACTTGATAAAAAACATTGGAATTACCACACCCGTGACATACTGTATAACCCAGTGGGAGGATGAACTTAATAAGAGGCCTGATAACACGTACTGTATGAAGATATGTTTAATTATTTCGTGTTGTCGCTCGGAGTTGACGGGTCTTTGATGCGCAACTACAAAAGCACGGAGGCATGTCAGTAGCTGTATAGTGGGAAAGTAGGTTGAGTGTTTGTCCATGAAACAGAGCAAGAATTTGTCTTTTTAAAAGCAGATGTACATCCTAGTCAAAGTGGAGCAAATCACTCTGCCTGGGTCCTTAAAACAAAAAACGGGAGAATTGAGACTGCTGGTTGCTCTTATATCACAGGAGAGGGCAGCTGTGATCCTCTGGAATGTAAGTTTGCTTTATTACACTCTTAACTGATAAATACAAAAAGGATTTTTAACGGCTACTAACATTATGATACCATTATTTGCATACTGTTTATTTAGCTATGATACCGATTTTTTTATTCATAAGCCCCATAAATGCCTCGATGTTTAGTAGTTACTGTAGTAAAGTAGGTAAATGTTTTAGGAGAAAGGGCATCCAGTTAACTAAAATAATGCATTCTACAATGACCAGTATAACTAAAACATTTGTTACACGTTGGGTAGGATGTTGTATCAGTCTGACATTTGTGTACATTTTAATAAAAGTTTTGTTAAAAAGGACTTTCAATGGTTTTCTTAATCATTAGAATGGTAATTCAGTCTAGTCAGTACAAACTTTAATCAATTGTTAAGAGGCATCTTGGTCAAAGGTAAGTAAGCTAATACAAGTATAAACTACTTAATTTTCATGAATTGGTATTGAAAATATACAATTAGTTGTGTTAACCACTTTAAAGTTATAGTTAACCCAACTATGACAATTCAGTCTTTTTCTCGTTGTTTCAAACATAAATTATTTCCTTTCTTCAGGGTAACACAATTTTAACCTCAATCACAATTTACCGTATTATGGACAGAGTGACCATTAATAATAATAAATAGAAAATGCATTTTTGGAGGAACTGCGAAAGTGTGCTTGCTCTGGTGCAGCCGATTTAGTTTTTTTTTAATCTTGTGCATCCTCACATTGGAGTCCCAAGTTCATGTACAAAGTTTGGTTTCAATACATGAAAGCGTTCCTGAGATATGAACTTACGCAAGCACTTACGCAATTTTGCAAGCACACTTAATAATACATTTAATTAATATAGCGCTTTTGAATAGACTCAAAGTCGCTTTACTGTCATATTTAACCAATGACAGTGTTTAGCCCTGTTATGTACTTTAGACACAGTTTTTAAATAACAGTAATCCATAAAATGGTGAGTCTGCGAGTCCTCAGTGATGATTGACAGCTGTGTCTTAACAGCTAGTATTATTATTATTTTTTAATTACATGAGTAAAATCTCACATTTTCGATGGAGCATCATTAAGATGAGTACAACATAAATGAACAGTAATTGCTAATGAAACCATGTCAGTCAAAGACCTGTTAAATAAAGTAATGCAAACTGTATTAGTGCTGTAATTAATATGCATAACTATTATATTTACATTTGTTGGCAGGTTCAGAATGCAGCATCAAAGGGACTGATAGGAAGTTCACATACAAGCAGCGGCACTGGAACTCAGGGACACAGTGCAATTTAGCCCCAAAGAGGCTGCAGAGATACTTTTAAGCACCACAAACTTATAGATGTTTTGCCTGGGTTGCCAGCTGATGTTTCTCCATCAATACCAACAAAACCTGCATTCAGATCCCACAGTGAGCTGAGGAACGCCATATCAGACGTTCATTTACCTTTAAGAAGCCTTCTCCACAAATGCATGTTAGCTGAACCTGTATTAATTCCAGTAAACACCACATAGCAGCTGGAATCTCATGGTGAGCATGGCCCTGAAATGCAATGTCATAAATGCATGTCATTTTATAACAAGTATGTCAACCTTAATGAGGATAAATTAACCAGGTTGGAAGATGTCACCAAAACACAAAGTGCATCTCATGTGTGTTACGGTGCATAAATATTGCGATTAACTGCAAGCACTGCCAAATAGGTGCCTTTGCTTGTGTCCACCAAGCCCGACAATTTTCTACGAGAGCATTTTTTTCCAGGTTCCATGGAAATTCTGCTACTCAGCATTGTAGGAAATGGCTTTTGCATGGATTGAGAGCTCTGGGTATGTTGTTGAAAAAAAGGAATGGTGGTTAGCTGTAAGGATTTAAATTTCAAATGAGCAATTTCTTATTGATGTTCCATTTGACTGACAATTTTGCCCTGAATTAATATCAAAATTTAAATCCTTCTATTTTACCCATATGCTTCCAAGAAATGTTGATGAGTTTGATTGCAGAAGACTCGTGTTTTGCTGTAAATATACAGACTTACATATAATGCTTACATTAAAGGTGCAAAAGAGGATTTTTGTTTTATACATTTTTGCAATATTACTTGAAACTGTCTTTACTAAATAATAAAAGACTATTTATTACATGCACTGAAAGTAATAATATTAATATACGTCATCTGTGTACAAGATAGGGCCTTAAAAACATCAGCCAATTGCTCATGTGGTCATCGCATCAGCGATTGGCCCTCTGGCTTGTCAATCACTGCCATTACGATCCTTGTGAGAGACGTGCGCGCTCCAGTAACTTTACACAGGAGACGCATGCGCATAGCGCATAAAACTCCGTCTTAAGTTTTGGTTTATTTTCATTGTCGATCCTGCTTTCCTCCTCGAATTTGCACCATGGAAGAGAAAAACCCGAAGGAGGACGCAAAAGAAAGACTTTTTTTAAGTCGCTGGGAATAGGAGAAAATTGTCAGAAGAACGTAATGAAACCAGAGTGGTTATTGGAGAAACATTTCAACGTTGGAGAGCAATGAAGGAACAGAGAGGTGTCAAGACAGACGCGCAGTACGCAAAATTTTTCCCGACAGGTAACAGTGATTATTCTTTCTTTGTAGAATAATTGTTGTTGTACTGTTATTCAAGTATATTGACGTTGTTCTTGTACTGTAGTTGTAAGGCTGTGACCAGTCTGCTACATGCTAGTTGAAATGGGAGTAGCGTCGACTGATCTAACGTTTTAACGTCTTATTTGTTTATTATCATCATCATTTCACATAATGAATCCACTGACGCGAGTCACGCGACACAGCATATGCCGGTGGTAAACAAACACTCGTGTTCAAATATTCGTGCACGAGTTTTGGAAGGCGTTCCCTAGAAATGAGCCGTGAAGGAGGGAGGCTGTTCTTACGCATGCGCTCATTTAAAAAACTCAGTAACCGTTTTTGGATTCTCAGTTGGCGAAAAACATCCTCTTTTGCGCCTTTAAAAGTAATCAACGGGTCAACTTTCAGTGTTTTACATCGATCAGCCATAACATTATGACCAGCTGCCTAAAATTGTGTAGGTCTCCCTTTTAACACTTAAATAGCCCTGACCCGTGGAGACATGGACCTTTCTATCAGAATCAGCATTCACCTTTTCAGCAATTTCAGCTACAGTAGCTCGTCTGTTGGATCAGACCACACGGGACAGCCTTTGCTCCCCACGCACATCAATGAGCCTTGGCCACCCATGACACTGTCGTCCGTATTCACAGCTGCTCGGATGGTATTATCCACCCACAGTTTCTGGTTGGAGAAAGTTTTTATTGTGATGGTATGTAACTTTTCAAGTACATTAAACATTTTATGCTAATAGCTTTTCTTTGTAAACTAACACATTTAACAACATATATTTTGTAAAAGTATTAGGACTCATACATGGCTGAGGCATCTACTATTTTCCTGCATCCACCATCCTAACCAAATCCCTTTCAGACTGGTTAATGTTTGTTCACATTTCCCTCATTACATTCATTCATGTGTTTAGCGCCACCCTGAGGAGCTATAAAGTAATGCTGCTTGGAAATCTTTTTAGGACCTCTTGTTCATTAATTAATTTTATCATTATGTTGTCCCACCCGTACTCAAGATGTGGCGAGCAGGAACATGACATGGTGGTGATCTTCCATCACACTATTTGTGTTTAGCATGAAACAAACACCTCCACCTCTGGTTTTACCAGCCTCTGCTGTCCCGTCCATTCATATAACGGAGAAGTTGTTAGATGGCACTACAGCTTTGTTCGGGACCAAGTGGGAAAGTCATGTCTGTGAGATTGTCCATTTTGTCATCGAGAGACTGGACGTTAGCGAGAAGGATGCTGGGCAAAGGAGGACTGTGTACTCTCCTGCTGTGTTTCCATTAACTATGCTTTGGAGGAGCTCTTTTGTTCCCGTCCCCCTTGCGAAGTATATTAAGTTTCCAAGGCAGATCAGCAGGAAAATCATTGCAAAGTATGTGGGAAATTTGATTTCCAATTAGTAAAATTGTTCAGCTATCGTATGTGATTAATGCAGATGTTTTGTGTGCAAAAAGAGTGCAAAAGTAAATAAAAAAACTAAGTAAAACACAGTCTAAATGAAGTGTTGATGTCATGCAGCTTTTTACTGTATCAGCAGCTATATCAATTAGGATTCCTAACACCTCTTACACCTCTCACCCAGGGTTTCCTATTGTGCATACAAGATACTGATACTGGATACCCAAGCATCAATTTTATACTGAAAGCCCTCTTTTGTTGTTTTTCATCTTTGCATGTGATAAACAAATTTCCATCTCTAAACGTCTTTGCACTGTTTATTTCTCTTGACACTTTATTAGAGCTTTAGTCAGCTTCAGAGTCGATTATGGCCTTCTGTAGGCCCTAAGCAACTTTGTGAGGGGGGCCCTGTCATTGTGTTCATAAAAACATTCACTGTCTCTGCTTAAATGTAGGTAGAAACAAAATGTTAACATTTTAAATTATGAATCAAATAAAACCAAAATAGCTCCGGATACTGAACCTTCCTCAGCGCTGGAGCACGATCACACGTGCCATCAAAGTACCGCCAGAGCAAAATGAGGCTCTGGGTTGAGGCTAGAAGATCTTGTGAATCTTGCCATATGAGTGCTGTTTTCATGCTATTAAAAACTGTGTGCAGTGTAGCTCCTCAGTTTAATCTCCACCTGACTTTTCACGTCCTTTCAAACTTGATGTTGATGCAAGTGTTTTAACGTCTATGCTCTTTGCCTCCAACGTGAGATTGTCCTGCTGTGATTTATTGTGCTGCGTTACGTCTTTTTTCCCACCGTTTCCGATACAAAAATGAGTGTGACATACTTTGCAAAAAGTGTTGGAATTGAAGATGTTGATTCGCAGTTAGAAAGAAATTAAACTCCTCCGTTGACCTGTTGTTAAATTTGCAGCTAGGTTATTTAGTTTTTTCGCCATAGCACCACCTGAGCTTTCTAATGCCATATAAAAAAATTGATGCTTGTTTCAACTTCCCCCGTTTACCTGCGCAGAAATCAACAGCGCAACAGAGTTGCAGGTTGCGGTCAAAAATGGGTTCAGATTTGTATGTGTCTATTGTGTGAGTAGGATGCGTTTCATACAAGATCTGGCAACTGGACAACCTTGGAATAATATGTGATTATTCATATAACGAGGTAGGGCCTTTTAAATTATGGGAGTTTTCCGGGAGAAATAACAAACCATTCAGCACATTATGGGGTGGTCTCTGGAATCTTCATGTCATGTCAAGTCTTGTTCATTTTGTTAAATTATCAACATATGTTGGTTTTAGGTTACATTTTATGTAAGTGTTGTTTCTCTCTTTAAGTATGATTAAGGTAAGTAATGTTAAGTTTTTTTTATTTGGACAATTTTGTTTATTATGTTGGCCTTTGGTAATAATTTAATGTTAGGAGCATACATCTCGACTTATTATGTTGGCCTTGGGTCACGTGAAGTCATTGCTCTATTAACTTAATACAAATAAATCACAACAATTTTTTTGGTGTTATTCTTGTTTGGTCTGACTGACTGTAGGGTTTGGAAGTCGCTACCCTTTAAAAAATGTGTTGCTTCTTTCTTTACATGAAAACTGAATTAACCATTGGAATGCTGTTGTTACAGAGATATTTTTAGAGTCTGCCATACAGTAAAGACTCTGCAGAGGCAGAACTTCTGGATAAACCTGTTAAGTTACTTACTGTATGCTCCACAAACACACAATAATGAAAGAACAGAAGGTGGATCTCAGTTTTTTGTTTATTTCACAAGCCTTTAATGAAAAAACACTATCACAATTAGTGCATATCACATGGTATATATCTGAGAAGTCAGAAAGCACATTCTTTATAAACCTTAAAGTTAATTTTTAAAGGAGACATATCATGAAAATCTGACTTTTTCCATGTTTAAGTGGTATAATTGGGTCCCCAGTGCTTCTATCAACCTAGAAAGTGTGACAAAGAAGAACCTAGTAATCAAAAAATGAAACAAACGCACTCCGTCTGAGGTGCAAGTCAAAAAGAATACATCCAAATATATAGCACAAAATATTGACTGCACACTCACTTGCAAAATAATTTTATTATAACCAACGTTTCGGCAAATAGCCTTCGTCAAGGTATGTGTTCGCTCAGGGTAAGACGAGCTTAAATACAGCCATACACAGGTGCATACAATTATTCTTAATTTGAAACAATCAGTTAATCAAGCTAAAAACTACAGGATCTATTACAAAGACATGATAAGTGTAAATACAAGAAAAACAACAATATGCAAACATCACCAAACATGAAATACAAAGCACACTCATAAAAAACAGCTCAGATCAAAATCAACATTTAGACCATAAGGAACAAGAGTTCTTAATGTATGTATCCAATATGCTTCAGGTCTAAGTAGAATACAGTCAAGATCACCACCTCTCCTCGGTAAATTGCAACTCATTCAATTCCTACATATCGTAGGGAGGCAATAGAGTGGCTAAATTCAATAAAATGAGCAGCCAAGGGATAATTCATATTTCTACATCGGATTGTACTACGATTCTCTGAAACACGTGTTTTCAATTCACGTGATGTTTTGCCAACGTAAGATTTACCGCAAGGACATGTTATGAGGTAGATAACTCTGCTTTTGTTTTACAACTTATAATCCCTTTAATAGGAATCGGTGTCCCAATATGCGGATGTTTAAACGAAGTACAACGGTAAGTGTAGCTACATTGACTACATGAGCCACATCGACAGTTACCTTCAGGAATTGGTGTTAATGTCGTTTGTGTTGTGACAGGTGGGGGAGACAGATATGATCTCACC
This sequence comes from Paramisgurnus dabryanus, assembly GCF_030506205.2. Lineage (NCBI taxonomy): Eukaryota > Metazoa > Chordata > Actinopteri > Cypriniformes > Cobitidae > Paramisgurnus > Paramisgurnus dabryanus. Next base: position 46,563,532 of record NC_133342.1, read on the forward strand.
AGATGATCTTTCAAATTACGTCCGCGCTTGAACACCGTGAGAGGCGGATCCTGAAAAGATTCAAGACTTCTATCAGTTTTTAAAATGTGCCAATGTTTGTTAATTATTTTCTTAATTTGTTCCGATTTTTTAGAATAGTTTTGTAGTAAAAACCACAGAAAATCTGTTTAGATGTTTTTCTTTCTTTTTTAACAAATCAAGTCGAGATCGTCCCTCAATTTTTCCTTGGCTATTTGAATTTGCTTCTTAGTATAACCTCTACAGTGAAAAGATTCTTTTAAAACATTAAAATTCCTATTAAGATCATCTAGTTTGCTGCAAATTCTTTTTATCCGACACATTTGGCTATAAGGTAGACTGTTCTTTAAGGGTAAAGAATGATAGGAATCAGCTCTCAATAAAGTGTTACGAGCTGTAGGTTTTCTGTAAAGATCTGTGTACAGATAGTTGCCTTCTTTGATTGTCCACAAATCCAGAAAACTAACCTTATTTGCATCAAACTCCATAGTAAATGTCAAAAACTTTGAACAGCCATTTAGATATTGAAAAAAGGAATGGAGTTGTGTAACATCACCCTTAAAGAGACAGAAACAATCATCCAAATATCTCTTCCAAATCAATATATTGGTAGAAAACACATGATTGGAGTAAACAAATTTCTCCTCAAAAAGAGCCATATAAAGATTCGCAAAAGAGGGTGCCAATGTACTACCCATTGCCACGCCTCTCTTTTGAATATAAAAATCATTCTGAAATATAAAATAATTATAGGAAAGTACAATTTCCGATAGTGTCTTAATACATTCATTAGAAGGAATTAAATCAGTACGCTCAGATAGAAAGTGGACCATAGCCTCAACACCCTCTTTGTGTGGAATACATGTATATAAAGACTGAACATCAAATGAGACCAGTAAAATGTCCTCGGGTATTGGATTAATGGAATCTATGAAAGACAACATATGCATTGTATCCTTCAAAAAAGAGGGCATTTTGTTACAGAATGGTCTTAAAAAGAAATCCACAAATGTAGAAATTTAGGATGTTAATGAACCAATACCTGATACAATTGGACATCCAGGTGGTTATTCTAGACGTTTATGGATTTTAGGTAAGGTGTAGAATGAAGAGATAATGGGATTTTCTATATTAAGAAAAGGGATTAGACTAGTCCTAGACTAAAATAAATGTAAGAGCTGTCCAAACAGAAAACAACTTGCACTGACATATCTTAATATACATAAGTACCCTTTGTTTTGCCTCAAAATGCACACAAGTAATGCTTTTAGTAAGGCATGTTTGTTAAAACTAGTTTTATTTCCTAATTAAACTAATGCCTAGTCCTGGCTTAAGCTAATCCTTGCCCGGGAAACCACCACTTTATGTTTGAGCCTGTATCAGACGAAAATACAGATTTTGGGGAACAACTAATTGTTAGGACATTGTTAATCGACGTTTTCGAGTGGTTTGTGGGTTTTTTTCCAGTATGGATCTACAAAACTTAACTGTAATGTCAATAGTAGAACTTTAGCCTAAATGCTAGCATGTAGCATTAATTAGCATGTAGCGCTAACTCATCAGTCACAACTTTGTTTTTAACATTTTAACAACTTTGTAATTAATTTAATGTGTAATTTAGAGTTGGGAGAGTACATCTCGACTTGGGTCACCTTAAAGTCATTGCTGTACATCTTGACTGTGACATAACAGTCTGTGCTATGTTGAGATTTGTCTGTTTTCCAGCAGTCCTTTGCGTACACACGGTTTACATAAAAATGAGGAAAAACGTGTTTGAGGCACACAATATGTCGTTACCATGTACAAGGCTCTTATTATTCATCTATGCCTAGGAAAATATTTGTTATGCTATGGCACCTTTGAAGCAGTTAACAAATTATATATCTGTCACATTATGATGGGGTGGTGATAGCAAAGTGGATAAGACACTCGCCTTTGGTGTGAGAGAACCGGGTTCGAATCCACTGTGAGACACCATTGTGTCCCTGAGCAAAACACTTAACGCATAGTTGCTCTATTGGTGTGCGACCTCTGACATATCCAGCAATTGTAAGTCGCTTTGGATAAAAGCGTCAGCTAAATGAATAAGTAAGTAAGATCTGTCTAGTTTGCAGCATTAATTGTTATTACACACATCATAACTGTAATAACAATGTAAGCTTTGTACTTTGTACTTGTAAAATTAAATTTTTTGTTTTGCGACAGACAACTCAGAACAACTGGTTCAGAAATACAGCTGGGAGCCCCAAGGAAATCTAAAGGGTCTCATGGGATCCTCTAATGGTTTTAATTGAGTGTTCCAAGTCTATAGACCCAAACCTTAAGTCTCTTCTACATTCTGATGCGGTGTTATGGCTTAATCATGTTGCTGTACAGTAACTAGACCGTTCTACCTGTACGTGGTTGTGGCTAGAGTGAAACTGACTGCCAGACCAAATAAAAATACTCATCCTCACTTATCTATGATCTTCTGGAATATGGTTTAGTTTATATTGCTGTTCTACCAAACAGCCTGCACTGAATGATTGCTAAAAGTGAGTTGTTAATTCTGACACAGAGAGACTTTATAACGAACCAAAAATCCAGGATACAGAGGTTCATTGAAAGTTGTGTTGACTGTGTGAAGGTGTGTGAGTGTTTGTTTATCAGAGACACTGTAGAAGGACAGAGTACCTGCTGACCAGTCCAGATAAACTCCTACTCTGTTAGAATGAGGTGAAGGTGAAGGTATGTTCCGGATTTTATTATTGTGCCAGATGTCAAATCCATTGACATTGCAGAAGAGACTCCATGACTTTTCATCAAGCCCAAACAAACTGTTACTCCCTTCTTTTCTGCTGGTGTCTTTATATGTCACTGCTATACGAGTCCACTCATCCCAATTAACCTCCCAGTAACAGCGTCCAGTCAGACTCTCTCTACACAGAACCTGAGGAACACCTTCAAATCTCTCTTGATGTTTAGGTTTCAACTGCTTCTCTTTCGCATAAGTGACCGTTTTATAATCATCAGACAGAAGAAGACGACTGTTTGCTGTGTTTGGATCCAGTGTGAGATCACAGGCATCTGAAAACAATATCAGAGCATCAGAAACTCTATAAGACATTAAAACATTAAATGACAAGATGGGTATTTTACACTTAAAGCCCTGTTTTCAGATTGTTTATGATGAAATAGAACGGTTTTAAATGAAATTTGGACATATGATGCTGTCCCGAAAATGTTCTGCTTCTGTGGTATCACCCCCCCCCCCCCACCCTACAATGGCTGCATAGGTGCACTAGAACAATCCTTCCTAAAATGCATTAAACTTTCGTTTACAAAGACGTGAAACTCACGAGTGGTCAGGGGTTTTCACTGATATGCTCACACAAAAATCGCTGCAAAAGATGCTTTCCAACAGGTTTTATCGTAGTTTTTTCCAACTCCATTGACTTGTATTAGATGTGCTGTGAGGTACGTTATTACTCCACCGCCAGAAACGGATATGGAGTTGTTTGTATTCTTGCAATTAACGAAGGTGGATTATCGCCACCAACTTGGCTGGAGTGTCTAGTCTATTATTCAATCTTTCAACAGAAGAATGTACGGGTGTGAGTGTTTGGAAAAATAGGTCCACAAGTTTACAACGAATTGTAAAACACCTGTTGGAAAGCATCTTTTGCAGCGATTTTTGTGTGAGTATATCAGTGAACACCCCTGACCACTCGGTAAGTTTAATGCATTTTAGGAAGGATTGTTCCAGTGCACCTATGCAGCCATTGTAGAGGTGGGGGGTGATACAACAGAAACAGAAAATTCTCGGGCCAGCATCATATGTCCAAATTTTAGTCAAAACCGTTCTATTTCATTATAAACAATCTGAAAACAGGGATTTTAAGTGTAAAATACCGAACTTGTCCTTTAAACTGACTAAATATACATATGTGATAGTAAGAGCCTACATTTTCGTAGTCCTGGTTTAATCCTGCAAGGTTCACCATGTTCCAAACTAAAAACCAAAGTCACACATTAGGAAAGTTATTGACAGTTGCAATATAAAATGTCTGTTCAAACTGGTCTGTTTTGGTCTTTAAAACGTGACAGAAATTTAGAAATTAATAATAAACATATAATTTGCAAAAAGCTCATAAACAAAATGTACACATGTAACCCCAAACGAGGTCCACCTCAGTGAATAACACCCCATAAAATTAAGCTAGGTAGATCAGCCTTCCTTATGATCTATAGTTTTGATGTCCTAAAGTGACAAGCAACAGGAAACATGAACTAATAGGCTCTTGTAGAAACTCATCTGCATCTTCACGAGCCAGTGAGTTTAGGCATTTATCATCAAAACCTTGTGACTGTGACATGCCCCGAGAATGGGACCCAAGGTGAGAACCAGGGTCTGTCCACAAAGAAATGGTTCAAAGTTTTTAACATGTATCCCTTACCACAGGTAAAAGCAATACCCATTTAACCCAGAAATATAAGACATAAAGAAGTGTTTATCTGCCTTTTCAATCAAAGATGCCACATCGCCTCGGCAGACTTAGTCTGGAACCGTGAGGCACGATAATATTGTCTGACTCGTCAAACAATGATGCAACAGCAACCGGTTGGGGCAGGAGGAGTCAAGATGCAGACTCCCACACCGCCTCAGCGGGCATGGGCTTTAAGTCATAAAGCATGCATACATTACTCACAATGCTCAAAAGCAGATCCCTTGTAAACTGAAGAGCTCTGGATGCTGCTAGTAAAGGCAGAGATGAGGCAGAACCTGTCTCAAACCTCTTTGCGGTATCTATTTGAGACCTCGCCGACTGCAACCTCCATGCTGTCTTGGCAGCATCTGGGCTTAAGCTGCGGGTAATGCACAGCCGCTCGCACTCCTCCTCGGATAGCAGGAGCAGAGCAACCTCACACATGCACACAATCAGCCCTCTCAAGAGCTAAGTGTGCATTCTTAAAATGTTTGTATCCCCACCCATGTAACATTCACAGAGTCCACCTCCTTAAAGGAGGACAGATGTGAAGCATGGTTCCTGTTCTAGACGGAAGAAGCCCTGTTGCAGGCTTGCAAATCCAAAGACAAGTTGCTGTAACCACGGGAGAGGGTAGAAAGGGTGAGATCCCTTCTCAAAGAGTGACAAGTAACTGCGCAAGCTCCTATCTCAAACCTCTGGAACAACCTACACATAACGCGCTTGCTTAAGGCACATAAGCTAAAGATGGCTTTGACAGACGCTCTTTTATAGCTTCCTGGGTCCTACATCATCCCAACTATGATTCCACAAGGTGACGTAGCCTGAGTGCTTCGAAAGTTAACAAAAAATATGTGTAGCTTTATAACAATACTGCAGTAAGTAAACATACATGCTTGCACATATTTTATACATGCTTGCACATATATTTTATACTTTTATTCAGTAAAGTTCGTATATGACATAGTTTGTTTAAGTGTCTCATTGCAAATATTTAAGTTTTTTTGATTGTGTTCAGCTTACTTTAGTTTCTTGAGTTTACACTTGGGATCATTAAGTCTCTGAGAGAGCATCTGACGTCCTGAGTGTTGTGGGTGATTGTAGCTCAGATCCAGCTCTATCAGTTGTGATGATGGGTTTGAACTCAGAGCTGAAGCCAAATAACAACAACCTTCATCTGTCACCATACAACCTGACAATCTACAGAGAGAAACATCAACATGTCAGTTCATACTCTTTAGTTATAAATCAGTTAATCAGTATAAAGAGATAAATACCTCAGTGTTTCTAGTTTACAGTCAGGACTCTTAAGATTATCAGAGATGAGCTTCACTCCTGAATCTTTCAGGTCGTTGTTACTTAGGTCCAGATCTCTCAGAAGACAAGATGAGGATTGTAGACATGAAGATAAAGTTTCACAACACTCAGCAGTCAGATTACAGTCAGCAAGTCTGAAAGAAAAACAAAATATATACATTATAAAATATACAGTTATAATAGTTTTACCTGACATTATTTTAAAGTGCCAGACAGATTGAAAATTACATGTACTGCAGTGTGTCACATAGCTGTCCATCAATGTAAACAATGTGCAAAGTAGATAAACCAAAAAGTGCACAAGAAATAAAGTTATCGGCTTCTAAAGTAGGGAGTCGACTCTGAACCGCGTTTTTGAGTCTTTCGAGTTTCGATATTATTTTGCAAATCTCTCGCCTGTTGTCTACGTATGAAGGCAATACTTTGCATAATCTCTGCCTACAGTCTTGTCCACGAGAAACAAAAACACTGACCTGCCCACAGACACTTCCGCCAATTAGTATGTTAACATCATGTCGAGAAGACACTGTGTTTTGAGTTGTAAGGCAAGTTTGTGTTGTTTTACTACCAAAGGATGAAGATGTGAAGTAGAGCCCTGCACGGGCCTGAAATCTAGGCCCTGACCCGGCCCTGGCTCAAGACGCTTAAGCCCTAGCCCGGCCCTTGTCCGACAGCTTATAAGCCTAGAAAAAGCCCAAGGTCTGGCCCACGTATCACCTGTGACGTTAAAATTGGCCCGAAACCCGACCCGAGGGGTGTAAAAATATCAGGCCCTGTCGGGCTTGGGCTGAAATGCAGGGCTCTAATGTGAACAATCGGTGGTTAAAATTACATTTTCAAGGTGGGTTTTCAAACACTAAATGTCTTTTTAGCACTAGGTCAATGCATGTTGCACTTGTTGGACTGTGCAGAGACTGTGTCAGTTGACCAATCAGAGCAAAATAGGCTCTCTCAATAGCTTTGCACGAATCATTTGGGGATTTCTAAGAAATGGGCTTAATATTAAATGTACTGTATATTTTGAGAAAATGTTTTTTTTTTGCCTTGCATGCATTAAAACCTGTGTTTGGGGAGTCCTCAACAATATTAGGAAGCTAAGAAATTTGACCTGACTGGCACTTTAAATACCATCACAAATTATAATAAATTTAGAAAGAGATAATCTAATCTAAAAGTCTAATGCATTAACTGAGTACTGACATGACTGTTGTGCAGTTGCTGACAGCTGGTATGAGTCTTCTTCTCCCCTCCTGTGTTGTGTTGTATTTCCTCAGATTAAATTCATCTAGCACCTTCTCTGACATCTGAAGCATGTAGGCTATTGCTGAACAGTGAGCAGCAGAGAGTTTCTTCTCTGATTGTTTGTCTGATCTCACAAACTCCTCAATCTCGCGGTACAAAGTCTGATCATTCACTTCAAGAAGACACAGAAACAGATTGATAGATCTGTCAATTGAGAGATGATCATGTTTAATTTTATCCTTAATGTACTGTGTGACTTCCCTGATGGTATCTAAACTGTTCTTTGTGTGTGTCAGTAGATCCGGTAAGAGTCTCTGATTGGACTCCAGTGAGATGCCCAGTAGGAATCGCAGGAAAAGATCCAGATGTCCTGTTTTACTCCGAAGAGCTTTATCTACGGCACCTTTAAGCAAGTCCTGTACTGAGGCAAAATGTTTCAGAGTCTCCATTGTTGTACTCATGTGATAGTGAAACACATAAAGAGCTGCCAGAAACTCCTGAAAGCTGAGATGTATGAAGCAGTAGATTTTCCTCTGATGTATCCCAGATTCCTCCCTAAAGATCTCAGTACAGATCCCAGAATACACTGAGGCATCAATGATGTCTATGCCACACTCTCTCAGCTCTTCCTCATAAAACATCACATTACCCTTCATCAGCTGTTTGAAAGCCAGTTCAGACAGTTTGACAATCACTTCTCTGTTTGACTGCAGGAGTTTTTTTGGATCTCTCTCATCATACTTCTCATTCTTCATATTCATCTGAATCAGCAGGAAGTGGATATACATTTCAGTCAGAGTTTTGGGAATTTCTGTTGTGTGATCTTGTTTCAGGATGTTTTGAAGTACCGTGGATGATATCCAACAGAAGACTGGTATGTGACACATGATGTGGAGACTTCTTGATCTTTTAATGTGTGAGATGATTCTGCTGGCTTGATGTTCATCACTGATTCTCTTCCTGAAATATTCCTCCTTCTGAGCGTCATCGAATCCCTGGATTTCTGTCAGACGGTTGATGTATTGAGATGGGATCTGATTGACTGCTGCTGGTCTGGAGGTGATCCAGATGAGAGCAGAGGGAAGCAGATCTCCTTTCATGAGGTTTGATATTAACACAGGCAATGATGAAGTCTCAGTCACCTCAGAAACTTTCTCACCGTCTGAAAACGTCAGTGTCATTCTGCTTTCATCCAGACCATCAAAGATGAACACAACTTTACACTCATCATAAACCCTTGAGTCCAGATCTTGAAGTTCAGGATGAAAGTCAAGCAGAAGTTTATGAAGACTGTACTGATTATATTGAATCAAGTTTAGCTCTCGAAACGGAAGCACAAACATAAAATCTACATCCTGATTGGCTGTTCCCTCGGCCCAATCCAGAATGAACTTGTGCACAGACACGGTTTTTCCAATTCCAGCGATGCCTTTAGTAAGAACGCTCTTGATTTTGTTTTTTCTTCTTCTATTCTCTGTTTTATGTCCTGGTTCAGGTAAGGGTATAAAGATGTCATTGCAGTAGATTGTTGTGTCTTGTAAGTGTTGTGTTCTGGTGTTTTTCTCCATGTGTAAAACCTCATGTTCTTCATTCACTCCTTCACTCTCTCCCTCTATGATGTACAGTTGTGTGTAAATCCTCTTCAGGAGGGTTTGATTCTCTTGTTGTTTGATTCCCTCAAATAAACTCTCAACCTTGTTTTTCATCATGGTTTTGTGTTGGTCTTTGACTCTCTGCAGAACATCATCTACTGGTTTATGAGAATTCTGATGTAGGTCTTCAGATTCATTCTGCAAGTTTGGTTTTGTGTAGAGCTGCCTGGGGTCAGAAGTGACTGCTTCATTGCTGAAATAAGGGGGATGATGAAGGGAGTCTTCACTTTTCATAGACACACAGCTAGGTTCTGTATAAGCTGAGTTGGTTTTACTTTTAAGACTCATTTTTGAGGTGTTGGTCTCCCTTCTCCTTATATTCATAAGGTTTTTAAAGGCAGTTTTGCTATTTTTTCCATCTGTAGAAAAAGGCAGCTACAGTATTAGACTTACACATATGCTATACAGAAACTTCCTATAACTCAACAGGTAGCCTGCAGAACAATGGTAACAACACCAAAGGCATGGGTTTAAATCTGCATAAGAGCTGATAAATATGTACACATAATTGCACAGAGAGTTGCTTCGGATTAAAGCAACAGTCATGTAAACATGTTAAAATAAGAAATTAACCTCATTCTTGAACACAGACACTAGTCCTCAGACTAGTGTCTGTGTTCACAGTTGATCTAATAAATTTAAAGGGTTAGTTTGGTATTTTTAAGGTGGAAAACCCCAAAGTTCTGGAAAATCTGGAAAAGCAGATGAATGTTATCAGTACTGTTGTATATCCCCCAGAATAATTCATAAAGTGGTGTTTTCCACAAAAATGTGTCCTAATTTTTTCTAAATTTCTATAAAATTTCTATATTTTTTTACATTTCTCTGTATATACTTTACAAAAACATCACCATGATGTCACCAGAGTGGTTTTGAATCAAAACATTGTATACTGCATCATTCAAATGTAATATGAAAACATTGTTTTAGGTGGAAACTTAAGTCACGTTACAAAAGCATAATTAAGAGAATAATTCTAAATCTAATAAAAACATATTGCTTTAAACTGCAAAATAAATGTTTTATTTAACTTATAGTTTTTAATCAACTTTATAATAAGCTTTATAATGTAAGTGTACGTACCGTGAGACATGATCATGCTGCTGAATGTCACTTTGTCTGAATTTTATTTTTAGTGTAACCTGTTAGACCTGTTTGCCTGTTTCTGAGAAAAAACATGTTTATTTCCTTGTTTATTCTTGTCAGAGATACTCCCCAAATTTTACAGGCAACACACCTCCAGTATTTACCTTTAGATACTGCCGAAGTCTGATTGGTGGTTTAATGATGCTGCTGAAATTCTAATTAAGCAATAGTTTCTATATACTGTATGGCTTTATGATTGTGGCTCGTCATGTCAAAATATATGTTTGCCGCGTTATGTGAACCTATGTGCATAATGTGTCCTGTCGAAATAGGTGTGTGCTGCAGAGGAGTTGAAAGGGTTTATGATAAAAGAGACACTCGAGTGTGTCTTGGGAGTATCACGTGAACACATATTTAGAATTTCTGCCTTCTTGGAAGAGAAGTCACGGCAGCCCACTGATATATTTATATATATGAGGAGCTCAGTTGCAAAAGCCACTAACCACCACCTCCATCAAAAATTATGATACTGACCGAACGTTATCTGCATGTATTTTATGTTCATCAAGTACCTTTGCTTTAATTACACCTAATCCCGCAGTTGCGTCATCAAGACATACCACTTTATAAGAATCTGCTTAACACCACGTTGTTTTTTGGCAGAATGTTGAATTTTGTCATTCCTGCAACATGTCTTTACCACAGCAAATATAGCTGTTACTGTAAAGAGCTTGTGTTGCAGTAGACACAAGTTCAAGAATTACTGTATGTTAAATTTCAAATATTAAGTCTATTGTAAATTATAATTAAACATGACATTTTGTAACCCTAGATGAGACCAAATTAATCAACAATAAGATCAAAGAAATGCAAAGAGGAAATGAGAAAACACCTTTTTTCTTTTACTATTGTTCTCTACCGTAGCCTGTTTTTGATTTCATGGCACTATAAAGAAGTCATATGATGCTATTTCATGTTTCCCTTTGTCTTAAGAGTGTTGAAAGCTGTTTTTGCATATAGAAAATCTGTAAAGTTGCAAAGATTGAAGTCTCAAACCCGAAGATATATCATTTTGAAAGTATAGGCTCATCAACGTCTTCCTAAAACGCCTGACCCAAACACGGCCCCACATTTTCACATCATAGTATGGTAACATTTGCATAACACTGCCCAGATGTATATGCAAAGAAAGAAGGCATAACTTTTTTGCCGCTGTAGTATTGTTGCCGCCCCCACCATTTTGTGGAGACAAAGGGGGCATAATAAATCAGACATTATTAATAAAGCTGAACAACGGGCTAACAACTCCAGGAGAGAGTCGAGTCACTTCGGTCTGCTATTTGGGGAGACAGAACAGGGAACAATCCAAAGATAAGAGCAGGTGAGGAGTCAGACGGGCAGCAGAGAAATCAAAAGCCACCCAGGACCATAGACAACACAGAGAGTGATAAACCAGGAAGCGCCATTAATGCTGAAAGATGCTCGCCTCTACGTTCGCTTTCTGCACATGCGCACTTTCACGTGTATGTGTGTTGTGCTACAGTTCCAACCATTCATTGAAGGTTGCGTTCTCACTGTATTTTTTTCAAAAAGTCGCAAGAAAAAAAGTGTCTACAAATTGTATGACAAAAAGAGAAAGGACTATAAAGAAAGAAACAAGACCAGAATGTTTAGGGAGACTATTTCACACGCTGGCGTGAGCTAAAAGGACAGGTTGGGCTTCCCACGCGAAGTTTCTACTGGAAAGGTACATTTTGTCATGCTATTTGGAGAAATCCATTTAAAATCACTGCTAGTAAAAGTTGATTTAAGCTATGATTTGCGATGCTAGCCCTGGCACAAGTCACGAACCGCACAGACACGGTAAACATGCACGACAGAAACTTGTAAACAGAGCGAAGAGAAGAACTGAGTGTCTCGTGCACGCGTTTAACAGGCGTTCCCTCTCGAGAGCATTTTTTAAAAAATATCGAGGGGCGGTTCTTTTAAATAATTCGGGAAAATCTTCCGCTATACCTTTAAGTTCTGTTTTTGTCAATTTTTTTCCGTTTTTGTTTTTAAGTGCTCTCTACTGGCTTTTGCTGTAATGACCTTGTTGATAGAGTGCCGAAGTCATGACGTCACTTTGTAGGCCAACCCGGAAGTTAGCGGCGCATGGGTTCCCTCGATCGAAAAGCCATTCATTTTTCCCATAGACTTTTGGAAAATCGCAAAAAATAAGATCTGTGTTCAACAAAGAGTTATGAACCTTACACGTTTTGTCTATCAAGATAATCTTTATAAGTTAAACGAAAATGTATACATTTTGAAGCCTAAATAAAGCCGTCAGATATAAAATGCTAACGGTATGCTATAAACGGACTACAGCGCACCGGTCGCGGATCAACGTCATCATCAAGCTTCCTCAAACTTTATTTAAAAAACACGCTCGCTCATTATGATCTGCGCTGTTTATGGACACTTATCCACTTTTTCATGAGAAATAGTGCCCATTCGTTATTTCCAAAAATGTTAGAAATATTGTTTACACGTGCCTCTTTGAGATTTTTTGTTAATGTTTTATTTATTTATTCGTTTATTATTTCGTTAGTTTAAAAAAAATATTATTTTCTTTGTGATTAAGGTTATGATGCATGATCATTGTGCTCCAAATAAACTTTAAAGATTATCTTTCACTGTATTATGTTTGATTGTATGTTTGCATACCATTTGCTAATTCGCCAGAAAAAAAAACCATCTCAGAAGCCCTAGCTACTGCCGTATCAATTTCCAATCTTATGTACTTTTTCTTACCTAGACAATAGAAAACCATAGATCGAGGAGAGAGAACCACTATAAATCTGGACATAACAGTGCAGCTTAGATGCTGGTTTACTTACCGGTATTGTAAGGGCCAGCATGAGGGACAAGGTTTATCAAGTCTCATTAAGTAAAACTATGGAGAGATAGAGGAGTTAAATAAAGTGTTCTATGTATTTATAACACAGTTAAATTCCAAACATTTAATATAATAGTTATATATAATTATATATGTTGAATTTAAAGAGAATTGTCCAATAGCATCAATGCTTAAATACAATATATTATAATTAAACCATACATGTTCCCTAAATAAACCATATATACTAATTTTGTTCACATTTTCTATATATTTTTACCTGGTAATCCACAAGCCCCAATGTGAGAGCCTGTGTAGTAAATTTTATCTCACATTACTGTGAGCTGACTGGTGTATAGTTACAATAGTTTAACATTTAATTTTTGGTATTTGTTAGACAAGTGACTTACAGTGCATTCAAGCTATAGATATCAGCGTGTTCTCTGGGAATTAAACAAAAGTTAACAAAATGCTCCAATCACGGATCCACAGAAACATTGCAGCAAGTTTTGTAGTAAACATCTTTATTTTCATAAAATAAGTAAACTGAAAACAAACTATATACTATATAATTCACATGACAAGTCTCTACAGGGAAAGAAGATATTTTTGCAACACAATGTGAATGCCCACATGGAAAATGCATGTGCAAGTGTGTATAGTTGTGGCGAATTTTAATCAAGGTCCTCAAGGATGATTTCTTTGGGTCTCCTCCATCCAGCAAAGTACGTAATGGAATCCTCAAAATGAGCAACATATTCACACACAGCACTGAAAGTATCCCTATCTGGCAATTCTGTCTCCATTCGAATCACACTTTCACTCATCTAAAAGGCTGAATACCTGTCATGACAGTTACTCGTTTGCCTTTGGAGTTAGTCTTTGAGAAGCTGAATCTCTGTTATGGAATGCTTTAATCTCAAGCTGGATTCTTCTTCTTCGTCCAGACTGCAGCTCTTCTTTAGTTGTGCTTTTATTTGGTTGTTCCTCAGAATTGATAGTGAGGGTTTGATCAGCCGGAGATGGTTCATCATCTTTGTCAGCCATAAATTGTAGCCATTTCCTCCTCTTTATAAATGGGTGGTGGAACATTTTTAGGCACATCAGTCCTATCCTGTCTCAGGGAGTATGAATGATCTTCCAAAATTTGTCCAGTGGGAACATCATTTGTGGATATAAACAAAACAGGGACATTTTATCCCTTGCAGGAAAATGACAGCTGCAGATGCGAGAATGGACACTGGGCATCCGGTCAGCTCGTCTAAGGATAAATTCAAAATAAGCAGTGTTAGTTTTATGGAAGTTACACCTTTACAAATTAAAATTACAAAAATCACACTTTACTACTAAAATAACAAAGATTAATATCATTGTTATCTAATGCCTAACTAGTGCTGTTTACAAATAACTACAATCATTATTATTAGTGGGTAAAGCAAAGTTGAATAAAAGTCAATAAACCAGGTATTATTTTGAATATTTTAATTAAACACATTTCTCGAAGTAACGTTAGCCTTTAATAAAACTGCAGCGGATCTAATCTATTAAACAGCAAAGTAAACAAGCTTTAAGATATTTTAAGAGAAAGACACAGGTAAGTTATTTTAGCTGTTGATTTTGTAATGAAAAACGTTTATTCTTGCTAACTTAGCCTTTTTAATTCCATCTGACCGTCAAAGTATCATATCATTCGCGTGTTGAGCAATATGCACCATTAAAGTTTGGTCGTGCATGGCCACATTAAGGCAGTAAATACGGTGTTCACATGGAAATCATCGTTGTGTTAGCTTACCTTACGGCACAAACAGTCTCCGCTGGGGAACATCGGACGGTAAACGAGCATCTTTCATCGACGACTTGTGGTTGCATCTCCGGACAAAACAAAACATGTCAAACTACAGTCTCTCCACAGTACAACAATATTTGGAAAAACTACAATTTGAAAAGACTTAATATATAACGTTATGTATATTAACTGAAAGGTAAACTTCTGAGAACGTGAGGCTGAAAGGCTAGTGACAGATTTCCTGTCATGATGACGTCTAAACTACCCGCCAAGGATAGTCCCTATTAGCAACTTGTTAGCAACCACCGTTTTTAAGGCACAATAAAGTTTAAAAAAATCACAAGCAGATTATAACTGGTGTATTTTATGTCATAGAACAAAACGTGAAAATATTTAGAGGTTTTGTTAACCACAGACCTTATTTCAGGCGATTTAGCAAAAACCCATTCAAAAAACCCATAGACTTCAGGGCGAGGGAACCCGTAGTGCTAAAATTCTAACTCACTTCCGCGTTTTAGCCTACAAAATGACGCCATTACTTCGGCACTCTATTGAATGGGAGTGAAGTAAGCTTTTACATAAACCAAACTTAAATGGGAATTTCCCTAGGAACGGGTACACTCAAAAAAATGATTCATTGGATTAACTCAATAAAATTGTGGGCAGGATTTCCATCCAATATGAATGTGTACCCCTAACTTATAAAAACTGCTTTACACAATACAAATATATTGAGTTGGTCCAACTCAATTTAAAGTAAATGGCAATACTCAATTAGTTGCCTCAACAATTTAGTGTAGTCTGAATAACTCAATTTAGCGTAGTTTGAATAACTCAATGTAGTGTAGTCTGAAGTACTCAATTCTGTTATTTTATATAAAACGTTTTTATGTCATACTAATTAGCATAAGCACATGTTAGCATGCTAATAATAATAACATATGATACTTTGGATGAGCATGTGAGAAGAGACTGATCTCCAAACAGGCATTAACACAGTCAGTGCTCATTGAGAGAAATATGTCACATCCACAACCTAACCACAAGCGCCACTCTTCTGCACGATGGTAACCAAACAATTTGAAAAAATATAACATAAACGCTTCTAAATCAATAAGATAAATGGACATTAAACACTATTAAAGCAGACATATCATGCTTTTAAATCTGTCCTTTTTATATATAAATCATCTATTTGAGGTCCATATAAAGCGAAACTGCAATGCTTGGGTCTGAATTTCTCATTATTATAGCCCCACAGGCCCCCTTTCTACCCCTTTTCTGATGTGCATCTGAGAGCAACTCTTTAAATGCACGTCATACCCTGCCCCCTCTCCAGGTTGCAGAGGTGACACTCGGTTAACCAACTCCACCCTGTTCGGCCATTTTTGTAGTTTTATAGCAGAGATACGATTATCTAGCTGCACAGAAACTTTTTATTTACTCGTTATTCACAAAATGTCAACAACGGAAGACTTGTCTATCCAGCCTTATATGTTCGCGCCAGAGTCGGAAATGGAGCGAGATGAAAATGAAGACGACGAACCTGCAGAACAACGTCTTCATATGGAGGTATCGCAATGGTGTGTAAATGCCGGCTGTCTTATTTCAGAATATTAACAATTATAAAGTTGACTATTACTCTTAGTTAATTGTAAGTTGTTGTAATATGCTATAACTTAATCCCGGGTTGATGACCACATGCGACATCCACAGGCTACAGCCTTCGGATTGAGAAACAGCACTGCTAAACCATGACAACCGTGTACTTTACTGTTTTTAAAGTTATTTACAGCTTACCGAAGTGCTCTGCTCGTCGTCTCCAAAGATAGAAGTAATTGACCCCTCAATCAGACGAAGTCTATCGGCAAATCCTACTTTATACTGGTGGAGGTTGGTGAAATAGTTATCCTTGAAGTACTTCGCGCACTAAAAAATGACATTTCCGTGAAAAATAAAACTCAACCAGGCACAGGTTCAACAACCGAACATTTTGATTTACTCTCTCGTAACTTCTGCATCCTTGAGCTTGGACTACAATATCGCAGCGAGAAATTGAAAATGGCGGATTGCTCGTAGTGTTGGGCTGGAAGTCGATGTCCTTATTTAGCAGTTCCGCTTCAAATACTGTGACATAATTGTTCAAAAAACGTAATAGATAATAGAAAAATCAGAACCGGTTGGAAAATATGACCAAAACAGAATATAAAGATATCTACAAAGCACCTGAAGAGACTAATTTCAACTTTTATGTATTTCTAAACACTACAAATATACAACAAAATGCATTTAAGAGCTAAGAAAGTGGATTTAGCATGATATGTCTCCTTTAAGTCTTTCTCTTTACCTAAAAATGCATAAAATAACACTTAATTAAAAAAAAATGACTCTCCAAAAGCAGTTGCATGCAAAGCATGATGGGAAATTCTTTTTCCAGAACCCAAACTCAAACTAATTGTGTTAACGCAATTAAAAAGAAATCAATAAATTGTAATACATATTTATTTTGTGTTATACTAATTAAATATATATACTTATTGCTCTTAATGAGGTATTTTACATTTATTGAACACAATTTTAATGTATACTTTCTAAGAAGGGCTTGAATCTATTTTTTTTAGTGTAGAAAAGCAAATTATTTATGCAAGCTTCTGACCAATTTATATCGCGGCTTTGCTGCATGCACAAAAAAATAAAGTTTTGATATATTTACAGTAGGAAATTTACTAAATATCAGGATTTCCATATATCAGCACATTTCAGTTCAGGCGGCCCGCCTAACCTTGGAAATCCTACCGCCTAAACTAGGTCGTCCAAAAAATAATAATAATTTCGCTGCACAAAAGGCCGTCAATTGCATCTCGGCCGAAAGGAGAAAGACGTGGTCCGGACCGTCACTGTCTGGAGGATAACTAGCCAGTTGATAAAACATCTCGTAGAATAGCGCTGGCGCGATTCACACTGCGATGGTGCACGCGGCCGAAATGAGATAAAGACGTGGTTCCTCATGTCTGGAGGATAGCCAGTTGATAAAACGCTTGTCCGTGAAAACTGTAAGTGGACTTATGTTTTGGGGTTATTTAAGACGTTAATGCATTCGTCTATAGTTCTTGCAAATTTAAAGTAAGTTAGCTGGTGATTTTGTTGTTTGAGCAACCTGCTAGCTAGGCCTCACGTGCCTGTTGATTAGATATAATTGTTGAGCGCTCTTGCTCACTTTATTTATGTGCACATATTTACATGACGCATACCCCCTGCCTCTTTGATTGCCACGCCCTCTGCCCCGCCCACTCGCCCAACCCTACCACCTTAACTAACACATTTTCTGCGGGAAACCCTGAATATCCTGATGGAACATGATCTTTACATAATATACTGATGATTTGTATATTACTTACTAATGAATACATGATAGAAAAATAAATTATTTGACCCATGCATGTATTTTTAGCTTTTTCTACAAATATACCCTTGCGACTTACTGGCTTTGTGGTCCTGGGTCACAATGTCCACGAACCAAGTCACTTTTCAAGATCTTTACTAGATGTGGGGCATCTGGCATTAAACATAACTTACTGTCTGGTTCATTATGTGTGATAATGTCATAAGCTGTCTCTGATGTGTTTTGTATTTGTTTTAATTATTATTTGTATACATGTTTATGTTTCTCTTTGTTTGGTTGTTTAAAAAATAATTTTGGTTACTTTACTGGTCTAATGTGCACATTGGATTAAAGAAAAAATAATAATATTTTGTTTTATTTAAAGTTTGGTTGATTTCATTCTCTCACCTTTTGTTCTCTGGGTGTATGGCTGCGGCATGATTCCTGGATGTGCGGCCTTCCTGTTTCCCATTTTATAATATCCTGGAGGATTATGAGTAATTGTTTTATTATAACATAACATTTTTAAGTTTTGGCTTGTGATAATATGGCATAACTTATAAATGCAAGCTGAAACTGTTTAACTAGATTTCTTAAGTTAAAGTAACATAAAAATATATGAAGAGTTTGGTTCCAAAACGCAATAAACGCCATTTTTGAAAAAAAAATGAGTTACTGCCAGAATGAGTATTATGTGTAGTCTAGAATTTTGTAGTGAGTATACTGTGATTTTTCCCTCTCACCCTTATGCTCACTCGTCCTAGCGCGACACCTCATAAGCACCACCACACTCACAGATGCATACAGTAAAGATATTCATGTAACTTAGAGCATTCTGAAAGTGTACTCATAAACACATAAACTGAATGTGTTATCAACATGTCAGTTTATTATAAGAAAAAAAAAGACTTTAGAGCCAATGGGTTTACAGCTGGGGAAACTGGACTGATTTTTAGACAGGTTTAGTGTTAATCAACATCTAACTCAGGGACAAAAGTTACTTAACTGTTAATTAAAATTAAATAAACTGTTTACAATCTTCAATCCGTGGCAAACACATGCATTGAAGGTGAAAAAAATATTCACTCTTTCAATAGATATTATCTGACAACTATATGTTTTTAATTAATACACATTTAAGATGACCATGAATTAACTATAATTTGCATAGTCATTGATATTAAAGCTTTTTTTTGCATATAATATAAGCATTGTCTAAAAATGAAAATAGGCTTATACTTAATTATTATTACAAGACCATCCTGTAGCCTAAAATTTGCAAGTCTAAACTGAACATCAACGCAGACATGAATTTCCTCACAGAAGTTTAAGATCATATACATCTTGTCAAGATGATCTTGAACGTAGATATATAAATGAACACAGAGAAGGAAAGTTTAACACTGTGAAGCACAAGCAAACATGCAGAGGAACTGAAGGCAGCTAAAAACCATCAGGATATTATCACGGGCTTATTTTATTGCATTTGGAGCCTTACCTCCAGATAAAGTAATAAACTGGACTGATGATTTAAATGTTGTACTCACATGTGCGTTGTAAGCTCTATGGATTTTATGTTGCAGCACTGCTTCACTCGTTCACTTCTCAGTGTCGCGTGAGCAGCTACACTGCAGGTTCGACTTCATTTGGCGCTAAGCAGACCTCTTGGTGATGTCAGAGTACCGCGAGAGCGATTCAGAGCAGATTTCTCCATGTGATAACTGGAGTCGCTCTCGCGGTGCTTTGCTGTCACTTACCTGTGGCGTCACACCAGTCTGCTCCCCAGTCACTTTCGCGTCACTATAGTAATTTGATTTCATAGAAATTCATACGCCGATCGGATCGCGCAGTTCGGCATGAAGTATATAGCCTAATATGTATTTCAACCCGCTAAAGTGGCAAGTGTAGCATGCTAATGATCAGTGCTTCACATCTATATTATGACTAAAAGTTTAAAAATGTCACAAAACCATGCTGTTACGCATCCTCGCTCTATTTTTAGTGGGTATACGGAAATCCTTGACCATTTCTAGTGGGTATACGGCGTATACCTGCGTATCACGTAGACTACACCATAGATGTGAAGCACTGATCATTAGCATGCTACCCTTGCCACTTTAGCGGGTTGAAATACATATTAGGCTATATACTTCCTGCCGAACTGCGCGATCCGATCGGCGTATGAATTTCTATGAAATCAAATTACTATAGAGGGGTTGCAAGTTTACAAACATTGCAGGGTGCGCGCGCAACCAAGGGGCAGAAAGACCGATTGGTGAGCTGATCTGCTACTGCAACAACCTTAATTATTGAAGCGTTCTTTAACGTTTGTACATAAATAAGACTTGATTTTAGTTGTATCTGTTTTTCTGTCTTTATTTTTGCAGTGTTACTGTGATACATGTATGAATTATAATTTTATAATTATAATGCTAGTAACGTAATAGTCGCATCTACTGGTATGTTAACATCAGGCACCCAGCACTGACTCTGTTGGTACTATTTTCCACGCAAAAATTCCTTGGCATTTTGACTTACAGACACCGCTACTAGCATACAACACAATGCACGTCTCTTCTTTCTGCCCCTCGGTTGCGCGCGCAACCAGTTAGTGACGTCGCCGTGCAACCCGTCTATAGTGACGCGAAAGTGACTGGGGAGCAGACTGGTGTGACGCCACAGGGAAGTGACAGCAAAGCACCGCGAGAGCGACTCCAGTTATCACATGGAGAAATCTGCTCTGAATCGCTCTCGCGGTACTCTGACATCACCAAGAGGTCTGCTTAGCGCCAAATGAAGTCGAACCTGCAGTGTAGCTGCTCACGCGACACTGAGAAGTGAACGAGTGAAGCAGTGCTGCAACATAAAATCCACAGAGCTTACAACGCACATGTGAGTACAACATTTAAATCATCAGTCCAGTTTATTACTTTATCTGGAGGTAAGGCTCCAAATGCAATAAAATAAGCCCGTGATAATATCCTGATGGTTTTTAGCTGCCTTCAGTTCCTCTGCATGTTTGCTTGTGCTTCACAGTGTTAAACTTTCCTTCTCTGTGTTCATTTATATATCTGCGTTCAAGATCATCTTGACAAGATGTATATGATCTT
The DNA here is from genome assembly GCF_030506205.2 of Paramisgurnus dabryanus. Taxonomy (NCBI): domain Eukaryota; kingdom Metazoa; phylum Chordata; class Actinopteri; order Cypriniformes; family Cobitidae; genus Paramisgurnus; species Paramisgurnus dabryanus. The sequence continues at coordinate 46,584,469 of NC_133342.1, forward strand.
AAAGTTCTGTGAGGAAATTCATGTCTGCGTTGATGTTCAGTTTAGACTTGCAAATTTTAGGCTACAGGATGGTCTTGTAATAATAATTAAGTATAAGCCTATTTTCATTTTTAGACAATGCTTATATTATATGCAAAAAATAAGCTTTAATATCAATGACTATGCAAATTATAGTTAATTCATGGTCATCTTAAATGTGTATTAATTAAAAACATATAGTTGTCAGATAATATCTATTGAAAGAGTGAATATATTTGTCACCTTCAATGCATGTGTTTGCCACGGATTGAAGATTGTAAACAGTTTATTTAATTTTAATTAACAGTTAAGTAACTTTTGTTCCTGAGTTAGATGTTGATTAACACTAAACCAGTCTAAAAATCAGTCCAGTTTCCCCAGCTGTAAACCCATTGGCTGTTAAAGTCTTTTTTTTTCTTATAATAAACTGACATGTTGATAACACATTCAGTTTATGTGTTTATGAGTACACTTTCAGAATGCTCTAAGTTACATGAATATCTTTACTGTATGCATCTGTGAGTGTGGTGGTGCTTATGAGGTGTCGCGCTAGGTTGAGTGAGCATAAGGGTGAGAGGGAAAAATCACAGTATACTCACTACAAAATTCTAGACTACACCACTGCAAATACCCAAATATTTATAAATAAAAATCATGAAAATTTTCAGTGGTGCCCTTTTGCATACGACTGTACATGGTAACTGTATAGTACATGCATATGATAACTAATAACAAACATTACTGATGTGGAATTTTGTACTCTGTCCTTTATTGTACCCTTTAAACCCAACAATGCATCTTATTTTATAGTCTGACTAGTTACTATAACTCACAGTGGTCCTCCTGTGTAATAACTGTAAAATTCAGCACTTTATTTTACAGTCCTGTTTCTATGCAGTTACTTTGGAGGTACTGGTGAATGTACCCTGTAGTTAATGTGTACGGTATTCAATGGTCGGGGTTGCCTAACAGTTTATACTATAATGATTCTGGTGTAAGGTCCTGTGTGATAACTGTGTAAAATGCAACACTTTATTTTACAGTCCTTGCAGTTACTATAGAAGTACTAGTGAATGTATAACAAATGCCATGTACAATGAACCTTACAATAAAGGACAAAGATATTGAGGACCTTTCAAGATTATAATCTATTCATGAGGACAATAGTATTAAGATGCAATAATACTAAATATTACTATATTTGTAATCTTTTTCCAATTTCAGTGTTTTCTTCCATCACTTAAAGCTGCTTTGAAACAATGCAACATTGTAAAAAAAAGTGCTTAACAACTTCCCGTTTCAGTATTTTATGTTGTTTTTCACAATTAGAAACTAAACAGCAGACTTCACATATCACATGTGAATTAAACAGCACAATACAATATTTTAGCATTATTGCTGTTTTATACACTTAACTTAACCACATTTTCAAAGGCAAATCATATTGTCTAAACAAATCCTTTCAAACACTCTTAATCATATGGCTTAATCTTTTTTTTATAAATGCAGTCACTGTAACAGTCCTTAGATTTACACATCACAGGTTATTCTCCAATAGTGCATTGTTTGATTCTTTAAATTAAAAGATTAAAATTCTCTCAATATGATAAATAAATATCTTGAATAAGTACAGTTTAATCCTATATGTCCAGACTGCAGGCTTTATTTACAGCCTATATACTTCTGCACATATTCACACATCTGGAAAATTATAAAATTACATGCAATGAATTTACAGCATCACAGACATGTATTTGGTCAATGTTTATTCTTCATTGATCCTGTGATCTGTTTGTGCAAACCCAGAGTTGTCACTGAAGAAATGGTCCAGAGGCGTCACTCATTGAGGTCATCATGATGATTTGTAGCATCTAAATCTGTGTTATTTAGAAGGTCCACTAATAAAGATATAAGCTGACTGTCTTTAGAGTTATTGTCAGAGAAGTTTGATTTAAGTTTGGAGTGTTGAAGCTTCCGGTGGATCATGGCCTGTAGGGAAGTGCGTAGATCCCACAGCAGCTCCCACGCATGAGGAGAAAACTGCCATCGTATCAGTGCGTGACCTGGTAATGCCACCTCTACATGATCTCCTACAACTGAACAACAAACAAGTACATAAAGTTAAAAAAAGCTTTAAAAATGTATTTATAAATAATGAGGCATTAGAGACATTGTTTTTACATATTTATGCACATGCTGTATTTGGATCTAGTGATAGTAAGTATTGTATTACATTTCTCACTGAGGTCACAATCTGTGAGAAGCAGCAAAGCCAATGGGTGAACCACAGAAGAGTCTCTAATGAAGACTTGACCATTGGATTTCATAGCAGAGAAGAATGTGAGCCAGCGACTCGAGAGCTTCTGCTCTCCCCTAAATAAAATTAAAAACACAGCAGATGAGTAGATTTAATAAAAAAACATGCATGTATATATATAAGAAATATTTAGATGTGTATATACATTTTTATATTTTAAATATACATATACATACTTAATATATAAATATATTTGTTTCTTAAAATTATAAATGTGTGTGTGTGTGTGTGTGTGTGTATTTATATATACATAATTATTATACACAGTAGTACACCTACATACATGTTGTAAACAAAACCATTTATTTTGCAATTTATTGATTAACAAGTACAACAGTTAAATCGGTAACACTTTACAATAAGGTTCATTAGTTAACATGAACTAATAATGAACTGCATTTATACAACATTTATTAATCTTTGTTAATGTTAATTTTAACAATTACTAATACTTGAACTATGAACTAAGATTAACAAATATGAATAAATACTGTAACAAATGTACTGCCCATGGTTTGTTAATGTTAGTTAATACAATAACTAATGTTAACTAATGAACCTTATTGTTAAGTGTTACCGTTAAATCTTACTCCACTCCATGTATTTACCTGTTGACAGAGGAGCGGTGCAGTACAACAGGGCCATTTTGTGTGCGATAAGTAAGATTTTCTGGACGAAATCTTCCCCCTTTGGTCACTGTGCCTTTTTTCACCTGGTAAAGTTTAAAAACAGAATTATTTTAAAGTGATGCTCTGATATAGAAACAGTTCCTTCTACAGAAGGTTAAAGTTTTTTGCCTCCTTTGAAACAAAAGTACAATCAACGTCTTTTTGAGTTGCATCACTGCGCCGTCATGCTTGCAATGCCTCCAGGTGTTGCTAAAGCAAGATCTGTCAGAAACTGCGCACACATACACATACAAACTTGGGACAAATAATATCTAAAAAGATTTTCTTCAATTATAAGCATGACCAGACAAAAACTGAGAAAAAAGTTAAAATACTTAAGTCACACTTAAAATGTTTAAATGTCATCAAATGACATGCAAAATATCAAGTTGCTTGCAAATAATGCACTTTATTTTACTGTGTCCTTATTTTACATCACTTATACTTACTAAAGAAATAACAAAAAATGATGCGTAGTTACAAGCAAAAAAACTTAAAACAACACTAACCCTAATCTTACAATAAGTATATGTCATTTATTAACATTACTCAGGACTTAAAGGGACATTCTACTTTTTTTTTAGAAAAATGCTCATTTTCCAGCTCCCCTAGAGTTAAACATTTGATTTTTACCGTTTTGGAATCCATTCAGCTGATCTCCGGGTCTGGTGCTAGCACTTTTAGCATAGCTTAGCACAATCCATTGAATCTGATTAGACCATTAACATCAGGCAAAAAAATAACCAAAGAGTTTCAATAATTTTCCTATTTAAAACTTGACTCTTCTGTAGTTACATAGTGTACTAAGACCGACGGAAAATTAAAAGTTGTGATTTTCTAGGCAGATATGGTTAGGAACTATACTCTCAAACTGGCGTAATAATCAAGGACTAATCATAGTCCCTTGCCATTGAAGGTAACCAAAGGGGACTATTTTTGGGCAGTGCGTAATATCACTACGCCTGCTGCAGCCATGTTACATCATCAAAGTCCTTGGCTGTTTCTCAATATGTGTTCTTCAGTGATCTTGCGTCCTTGTGTCCTCGCTCTACATCATAATTAACAGTCGAAGTTCAATTCCAGTTCTCAAGAACGCAAGTACAGAGGACACATGAAAATACCCGGATGTGTTCTTGATATCGAGGATGAATTCAGTGCAGACTTGTGAGCTGAAATCTGAGGAGGTCAGGTGACCAACAGGAAGATCGCACACATCTCAATTCTCACAAGTGCGTGCTGTGTTCTCGCGACCTTCTGAGTTCGTTCTTCCAAGGTCGCCTGGCAAGACCAGTCTCCACGAGAACGCAAGTCCGTTCTTTGAGTTCTTGGAATTGAGAAACAGCCCTTGATTATTACCCCAGAATGAGAGTATAGTCCTAGCCATATCTGCCTAGAAAATCGCAGCTTTTAATTTTCTGTCGGTCTCTTAGTACACGATGTCACTACAGAAGAGTCAAGTTTTAAATAGGAAAAATATTGAAACTCTTTGGTTATTTTTTAGCGCGATGCTAATGGGCTAATCAGATTGTGCTAATCTATGACCAGACCCGGAGATCAGCTGAATGGATTTAAAAACGGTAAAAATCAAATGTTTAACTCTAGGGGAGCTGGAAAATAAGCATATTTTCAAAAAAGTGGAATGTCCCTTTAAAATAAAGTGTAACTCTATTTTATCCATACTACCATTAAACTAACTTGTCTCTATTGTCATGTTTAAATTGTCATAGCATAATGCAAATCAAAGCTGATCTAAGTGACTTAAGACGCTTTGGGCCATTACATGGTTGAAACTGATATGGATCCTCATATACTCTGTATTATAATGCTGCGTTCCAGGTAGGGATGCACCGATACCACTTTTTTGGAATACGAGTATGAGTACGAGTACTTGCATTTCAGTACTTGCCGATACAGATACCGAGTACTTAATAAAAAACATGATTTAAATTTACAGGTTACAGCTTTAGTCATATAATTTAACAAAAAAAACAAGGGACTAGTTTTCCAGTTTGTTGTAAACTCTGCCTCTTTGGACAACACAAGAGGCATTAACCCCTTACACGCCGCTCAAACATAGACATTTCTCAGACCGTGGTATCGATCCCTGGTATCGTGGGACTTTTAACGAGTACGAGTACTTTAGAAAATGTGGTATCGAGGTCGATACCCGATACTAGTATCGGTATCGCTGCATCCCTAGTTCCAGGCATGTTTTTGAGCCCGTGAATTACGACTTCAAAACCACGACTCATGACTCTGAACTGGGAGTATGCATTCCAGGCAGCCTGTAACCCATGTTTTTACAACCTTCTACCTGTGAATGTGCACTGGAACGGCAGTCAAACTCGTGACTTCCCACCTGTGAACTCGTACTAGATCGATGTACTCCCAGTTCAGAGTCGTGGTTTTGAAGTCGTGATTCACGGGTTACAGGTTGCCTGGAACGCAGCATAATGTAACTCGTTATTATGTTGTCGTGTGCTGCACCTGTATTAGATTAGGATAAAGGCCTGCCAACAGCACTGCTTTAAGGAGCTGTTCCTGCTGACTGTGCTGGTTAAGATGCGAGGACAAGCGCAGACATTCAGCAGAACGATCCACCAGTCCAGCTTCAGACAGATTCTCACTGAACTGATGCATCAGCCCTGTTTAAGACACAAAGACAAGGAAATATAGGCCCAGTCTTCTCTTTTTAAACAACAACTAATAATCAATGAAGACATTTGTGTTGGCTATTTAATTTTACATAGACAAGAGCTGATAGAATGTGTAAATGTTCCAGGCAAATCAGTGATATATCCAATGCGTGCTATAAATAAAACACAGAAGTACTTCATGAAGATTTTGAACACATTCCAGATACAAAGAAAATGTTGAAAATCTCCCTGTAGTCAAAACTTATCCTTGAGCAACACAATAGCCAAACTTAAAGTTTTTCCTGTGGCAGTAATTTCTACGTGCCTTTAAACTGCTGAAATGTAATTCCCTCATTTAGTAGGCGGATCCATGAATATGCAAATTAGTCTCTGCCTCTAATCAATTGCAACTCGCAAATAGATGCTAATTTCGGTAGTTTCAAACACATAACTGAACATAAGTCCTGTTTCACAGTAAATACGAGAACTGCGCGCTTACAGCACTAACTGTTTTTATCGCTGATGTTACAAAGTTTGACTTTTATACTGCATGTGAGTTCAGCACGTGTGAGTTCAAATGTGATGATGTCATTGGTTTTAGGTGTATGACGTGAGGCGACTTCAAACCACAGGAATAACTCTTTGGAAAACTCAAATATTATAGATAAAAACTCAGCAATGGTGTTGAATGATAAATTTGCACATGGTTTGTCCTAAAGCATGATTATTGTCACAGTTAGACTTTAATATGTGACGATTGCAGAATTTCTTTGTATTTGTGCATCTGTGAAGTTTTAAAATGTTTTTAAATGTCACTAATAATAAGAAAATCTGTGTATACACATTTAACTCTTTCACCGCCATTGACGAGATATCTCGTCAATTAAGAGAAAACGCTTCATCGCCAATGACAAGATTTTCCGTCTTTCCGCAATACCGCTATTATCCTACTATTATCATTACTTATACAACCCGGAAGTAGCGCCTCACGTGAAAGAACTCCGTGTATGTTTTAAAGATCGCTCTGCATCTGATCTCTTTGAAATGTCCTTCGCAAAAATTGAATTATCTCAGCTTTTTGCTCAAAATTGGGTGTTTTTGAAGAAACCTACCCATGTTTGAGAGGTGATTACAAGAGAACTAATGAAGGTATGATGAAACGTTATTTTTTGTTTGAAAGCAGAGGGTCTGTTCTTTCATCTGATATATTGTTTGTTTATATATTTAAAGAAGAACATTTTATGGAAGACATTAAACTTTTGTGAAAATCATGAAAAATGCTGGCGCTGGCTGGCAACTTTTTAAAAAAATGCTGGCAGGGAAAGAGTTAAAAATGCTATGAATAGTAATGTTACTCCTGTAAAACACACACACACAAAAATTGTGTGTACACACTTGGCTAATTTGCTCTGATGCCTATTTGTCTTACCGTGTATAAATCGCAGACTGGCACCAGACAGAGTATATTTCTCTAAATACTCTTGCTTGCTGTCTCTGTTATGTTGGTCATTCCAGCTTTGAACAACACGACTGAAGACCAAATAATCACTGCAGCTAGAAACACTCAACTCTTTCTTGGCCTGCAAATAGTCAAATGACAGAAACAATGAATAAATGTGCTTTTAGGTTAAAACGCTAATAAACATTAGCTTGAAAATGTAAAAGTAACTACATTTAGTTGTGAACTACGAGAATCAAGCCTTAAATCATCTCTCTGACCTTGAAGACAAGCGCCCGGTTCTGCATGCTGTTATAGAACGGATCTCGAGTCAGGCAGGCTGCCACAGATAAAATAGGGTGAACGCAACCGAACAGAGCCGAGAGAACCAAAACTTTCCCCAACCGCGGGTCACATGACATACAGGCCACCCGTTCGCCCAAAGGAGTCAGATTCTCCAAACTATCCAATACACCTGAAAACAACAGAACAACATGTGTGAGAATATAAACATGGATTCAATCAAAACATCCTTAGTATCTGGTTACTTTAGCAGGTGGTTACTTTACTTGGAGCGTCATTACTAAGTAACCCATTTGAAAATAAAATTGAGAAAATTACGAATAAATCACAAAATCCCACCAATATCCATTAAGGTCTTTACAGCAACTTTCACTGATTGACGGTCGGGGCAGTCAAGCACCCGTGATAGGAAGTCCACAGTCTGTGTGAGAAATACAAGTCAAAATGAGTTGAAATGTTGTTCAAACAATTTATAATAAAGGCTTACAACCTGTGTGTGTCTGGACAAGCAGATGAAAACATTATTTTCTTTCACATTTAAAATGTAATCACAAATGACAAACTTTCTCACTTTGCTTTCAGGACAGTGAATTTTGGCCTGAATCACCACGCTCTCCAGAGGGGTGCGTAGAATTTCAGGAATGGGAAACGTGGTCATGGCGTCCAGGTGTTTTCGTGGGAAAAGGTGATATGCATGTCCTGGTTGGCACCGCCCTGCCCTTCCTCTTCGCTGCATGACATTTGCACGTGAGATCCAGACCGTGTTCAGACAGGAGACCTGAGAATGCACCACAACAACCAGCTGTTTTTTTCCTGACTACTTTATTTTTCACTTAAAAAATGGGAAACATAGCAAGTGTAGGACCTTGGTTTTGGGGTCGTAGTTCTGTTCTTTCTGTGAGCCAGCATCCACCACATGTACTATATCATCAATGGTGACAGAAGTCTCAGCGATGTTGGTTGCCAGGACAATTTTACGCTGACCCTCTGGAGGTCGATTGAAGACGGCTTGCTGGTCTGCAACAGCCATACTGGAGTGAACTAGAGTAAAACAGGCAGTTTAAGTGAGCCCACGAAATGACTGATATGCAAGCAGAGCGGTTATATTAGTCCACAGGCAAACTGACATTTGGCCACAGTGTTCTACAGTATTGGTAATTTGGCAGACAAAGGTACTCACTTGCCGTTTTATAATATTACAGTAATTCAACAAAAATGTTTTAATTAGGAACAAAGAATATTAGCAAAACAACTTGAGTGAACCACTGAATTTATAAAGTGTCAAAAAAGCAGATGGACACGTCACAAAGTCATTCTGTGCAGAGTGTACTTCGCCAGGGTTCATAAAAGTTTCAGAATTTTTTTTTCAAACATGGATACATCTTAAGTACCACAGGGGTAGACGTTACATATCCTATTTTGTTTATGGGCACTTTCCCTGGAAAAGCACAGCCACACGTCAATCAGCATGAGAGAGTGAACTGAGGACGCTAGAAGTTCAAGGCATCACTTCACGCGAAAGCTTTTTTATTCTGCAACTGAGCTCTTCCTATATTCATAGGAGCCCTATCTACCATCTGCCAAAATAAAACAATATTGGTCAACAACTAGTTGTCATGCCATTTTCTGGAAAGGTCTCGAATACCTCTTCTTATGGCGCTTTTCCATTGCATGGTACCCCACGGTTTGGTTTAGTTTGGGTCAGGTCAGCTTACTTTTGGGAGCTTTTCCATTAGGTGCACAACGTGATACCAAACATGACGCGAAAACACTGTAGATCACTGTTTGGTCTGACAGAATCATCATCGCTATAATGTAAAGTTTAGCTTTACCTCAGTGTGCTAGCTTGCGCTGTCTCGAGCAAACATGTTGTTTCTGTGCTCTGCTAAGTTCCCAAACTCCCTTTTAGCGATGTAAAACATCCACAGGTTGAGAATCAGGGACACCATAACAGTTTTTTCCATTCTTGCAGTTTGTGGGAGAACATTCGCCACGAGCACGTCAGCATTTTATATGCTTAAATGCAACTTCAATGAGGCTCAGCGGAGCGCCGTCGACTGACGCCAAGGGTGTTTGAACAGAAACTGTCATATGAGACAGAGGGAGTGATAAACGCAATGTGCAAACATCTATATGTGGTGGCCAATTTAAATTTTATGGCGGACTGAGAAATAAATAATGTATGGGAATGTACAACGGCGCTCTCCCTTGTATGATGTCACAGCAGTGTGCAGCGTAAATATAAGGACACGCCTATAATCCCTCCCACTGCGAAGTGATACTAAACTCGATGGAAAAGCTAACCACGCCAAAGTGAGGTGAGTTGACCCGACCCAAACTAAACTAAACCGCGGGGTACTATGCAATGAAAAAGCGCCATTAATGGTAAATGGACTGCATTTATACAGGTATAGTGCTTTACATATTGTCTCACATTTACCCATTCACTTCATACACCGACCGACGCCGGTGTCAGCCATGCAAGGCACCAACCAGCTTGTCGGGAGCAGCTGGGATTAGGTGTCTTGCTCAAGGACACCTCGACACTTGGTCAGGTGGAGCCGGGGATTGAACCACCAAGCTTCCGATTTGTCGACAACCTACATGAACCACTGCCGCCCCTAAAAATAATACTAAATAAAGTAAAACTAACTGAATAAATCAGGTGCACTTACGAGGTAAAATCATCTGTAAGCCTGATCTGTAAGCTGCTTTTTCTTCCAGTTTCTGTTGTACAGCTTTAATCTCTTGCCATCCCGGCAGGAAACACAACACAGCACCTAGAATGGCGAGTCAGCACACAGGAAAAACAGGAGATCAAAAGAAAATCTTATAATGCACATAAATATTCAAATATTTTCCTTTAAGTTGTGCTTGCATGAGTATGTTTGAGTTCCAGATAGCACCTATACAACATTAACAAATAAACTATACCGGGGGATTACTGGTTGACCACCAAAAAAATTGTCATCATTACTGCGTCTGTGGTGATACTTTGAGTCTGACTAAGAAATATGATTTCCTAATAATAATAAAAAACTTTACCTGGCTCTCCACATCTGTGAATATGATCTATCACATCAGTTACTAGATCAAGATCAGGAGAAGCATCATTTTCTTCCTTGAGATAAAGGACAAGAAGAAACCTTTTCACACTTTGGTTTCTATACATTAAAAAAATCAAGATAAACACAACACAGACAATTACAGCAGACAATGTGTGACACTGCTTGTGAAAACCTAGCTTTAATACTCACTGAGTAAGGTCATGTCAGAGATTTAAATCAATGTGTGAAATCAAACTTTAATGCTCAACATCTCATCATTAGATTATGAGACTTCAAAAAACTCAAACTGACCTGCCCGTTTCTTTTCTCTCTGCTTATCGCTGGTAACTGTCGACGCATGTCTGTCATCACTTCCTCTAGGTACTTCGACTGCACCGGGTGCATAAACCCAGGCACGCGCACCACCGGGCATCCACCGAAATACTGAGACAGTCGTTGCGTGTCACCAGTCGCGCTCATGAGAACCACTCGAAAGTCTGGATTCTCTTCTAAGGCTGAACGCAGTAAGGCCAGCAGAAGATCTGTGTTGACGTCTCTCTCGTGGACCTCATCAACTACTACATGGCTGATGCCACGGAGAGCGGGGTTAGACTGCAGTTTACGGAGGAGGACACCGACAGTGAGGAACAGCAGAGCTCCACCGCTGCGCTCAGGTGGACGTGATTCGAGTCGAACCTGTGTGAGACAAAGACACTTCCCAATAATCCAAAGTGAAAAACACACACTTCACATACAGTATAACTTCAATTCCAATCAATTCAATTTGATTTATATAGCGCTTTTCACAATTGTTTTTTTTCATAATCATTTGCCTGAATGAGAGTTAAGCAGTTGTTATATCTTTCTAAAACAGAAAGGGTTGATCAAACGAAATAGCACTGAAAACATTCTTACGTTCTTACCTGGTATCCGACACAGTGCCGAAGCGAAGGACCCATCTCCTGTGCTACACGCTGTGCTACAGATACAGCACTGATCCGGCGGGGCTGTGTGACCAAGACGTTGCATTTGGCCCCATCTCCCCTTCTGACTTGGCCCTCTAACAGAAACCGTGGGATCCGTGTGGTCTTACCGCAGCCCGTCTCACCTGCAATCACGACAACTTGTGAAGATTCCACTGCTGAGAGCACACTTTCTTTATAGGAGTCCACTGGCAGCTCCACCCCCCGGCCAGGCCCCGCCCTCATCCACAAGCTGAGGAGGTGGTCACTCAGATTTTCCTCTTCATCTGGTCGCAGGGCGCGGTACGGCTTATTGGTGATAGCATCTGTGATGAGGTCATCATCATCTTCATCATCCGTACTGATGGCTGAAGACTCGTGCAGAACTGCTAACTTTTCCTCTTCGTCCCATAATCTCTGAACCTCGGCCTCTGCTGGGTTCTGAACATAAGAGTAAAAAAAATATGCAATCAGTATTCATAAAAATACATCTGATAAATTTAGCTCTGACTAAACATACAGAATCCATTTAAACTTTGTCTTTTCGATAAAAAAATAAATAAAACCAGACAGTGATTAAAAAAATTATCCTTGTCTATACTTGTGTTTCCATCCACATATATACACGACCGTAAACACATGAAACATGACCATTCACGCATACTGGGCATGCTGTACAAGTGTAGCACTATATGTGTTAAAAATAAGTTGGTATAGCATTTATAATCTGTGATAATAGTTAAAACTCTGCAAAGTCTGTACATCTATCATTCAAAACTTTATTTTTTACAGTCATTGCGGCTGGTCATTGTCATCATTCGATAGCAGCGCAATGGTCATATGATCAGAGAAGGATAAGCAATGATCCAGAACACCCAATTATTGTAACTCGTTACTCGGGGATGTCACGCAAATCAGGTAAACAAATTACAGCTGGTTCAAAACGCCACGCAAGAGTGCTTACTCGATCTAAAAAATAAGACCACATAAGTCCAACTCTGGCATCTTTACACTGGCTACCAGTTAAATATCGCTACAATTTAAAATATTACTAATCACCTACAAAGCCTTAAATGGCCTAGCACCCTCATATCTTAAAGAATTACTATCAGAATACAATCCTTCACGTAAACTGCGATCACAAAATTCTGGCCACTTAAGCCCCTAAGCTCTGGAATGATTTACCAAATAATGTTCGAGTATCAGACACAGTCGATCACTTTAAGTCTGAATTTAAGACATTCATCTTTAACAAAGCATTCACATAAAATATCCAGTAAATGTACTTATCCCACAATAGTTAGTTTGTCTAGAACAAAGGATTCACATAACTCATCTGGGGAATATACTTATGCCGCAACAGTTAGCCTGTCTGGAACCGTGCAGACTTAAACCACTGTAATGTATGACACTTGCATTACATGTGAACAGCCCCTATGCTAATAGGATTCTGGTTTTCTCTCCCTGTCTCGTCCTCGACCCCGAGGACAATGAGACAAACAGACCCAGTTCCTGCTGCTGTGAAGGTCATCACACCACTGATCTACCGGCTGTCCTTTAACGAGATGTCCAGCCAATGCCTGACCATGACCACCAGTGGAACCAGTTTAATTTGCTTACCCGTTCACATACCCGATAGTATATATATATATATATATATATATATATATATATATATGTATATGTATGTATGTATGTATGTATGTATGTATGTATGTATGTATGTATGTATGTATGTATGTATGTATGTATGTATGTATGTATGTATGTATGTATGTATGTATGTATGTATGTATGTATGTATGTATGTATGTATGTATATATATATATGTATGTATGTATGTATGTATGTATATATATATATATATGTATGTATGTATGTATGTATGTATGTATGTATGTATATGTATCTCTCTGAAGAGTTTTTCTCCTCCTAGGAGTTTTCCCCCTGGACTAGTCAGGAGGGTTTTTCTCCTAGGGTTTTTTTTTCATCCCCTGGAGAGTCTGCCACCTTTGGCTTACCTTT